>NC_064644.1:11849582-12152612 GCF_023864345.2 Schistocerca serialis cubense
TTTGAATATAATGCTTGCTACCCTGATCTTTTGTCAGGGGATTGTCGGAATAGGTGAATGCAATGCGGAAAACTGGAACAGCTGATATTCACAGAATTAACATGCTGCCAGAATGAAACATTGTTATGCACTATTAATAAATTTATCATACGCAAAGTACCCAACCTTGACTGCTGCGACGAAGTGCTATCAAAACTGAAATGTAAGAGATATTTTTACTTAAGCTGGCTTCACAGTCTCATTCATCTATAGAGTAGAAGGAGCTGCCTATCAAAAACTCTTTCAAATTCTGTTTAAACCATGCTTTATCTGAAACTAAGTTTTTAATGGGTGAAATGCCCCCTAAACTCGATGGGCAGAACAGGTAATAGGATTTTGGAAAGGGCCAAGGGTTGAGTCAGCTTCTGCCTCTAATTGTCATTTATTATAGTTTAGTAACCTTTACAACCAATGCGGCACATAGCAGTAACTTTACCGAATTCAACTACATCTACATCTACATTTATACTGCGCAAGCCACCCAACGGTGTGTGGCGGAGGGCACTTTACGTGCCACTGTCATTACCTCCCTTTCCTATTCCAGTTGCGTATGGTTCGCGGGAAGAACGGCTGCCGGAAAGCCTCCATGCGCGCTCGAATCTCTCTAATTTTGCATTCGTGATCTCCTCTGGAGGTATAAGTAGGGGGAAACAATATGTTCGATACCTCATCCAGGCCGGCCGGAGTGGCCGAGCGGTTCTAGGCGCTACAGTCTGGAACCGCGCGACCGCTACGGTCGCAGGTTCGAACCCTGCCTCGGGCATGGATGTGTGTGATGTCCGTAGGTTAGTTAGGTTTAAGTAGTTCTAAGTTCTAGGGGACTGATGACCTCAGCAGTTGAGTCCCATAGTGCTCAGAGCCATTTGAACCATTTTGAACCTCATCCAGAAACGCAGCCTCTGGAAACATGGACAGCAAGCTACACCGCGATCGTTACGGTCGCAGGTCCGAATCCTGCCTCGGGCATGTATGTGTGTGATGTCCTTAGGTTAGTAAGGTTTAAGTAGTTCTAAGTTCTATGGGACTGATGACCTCAGATGTTAAGTCCCATAGTGCACAGAGCCATTTGAACCATTTTAAACAATGTCCGTTGAAGAGGTTCCTACATGATGTTCTTGAATTTACACAAGTGATTCTTACCACACTCTTTTGCACCCGAAAATCATTTGCTCGGCTTGATGAATCACCCCAGAATATGGTCGCCTATGACATAATAGGAGAAAGTAAGCAAAGTATGCAGGCTTTTTTATATTTATATCTGCTACATCTGACATAAGTCTCACTGCAAATACAGACTTGTTTAGGGCTCAGGCAATTCTGAATCTCTTATCGAGTTGTAACCCCAGAAATTTAACACTGTCAACGTCTTCGATCTACATGTCTTCATATGTCATACATATGCTGGAAGGAAATCTCTTGCAGGTTCTGAACTGCGTGTAGTGGGTCTTCTCAAAGTTCAGTGAGAGTGAATTAACTTCAATCCATTTATTAATGTGAGTGAAAATTTAATTAGCAGCTGTTTCTAAATCTGTACTTGACTTGTTTCTTATTTCAATGTTTGTATCATCTGCAAACAAAACAAACTTAGCATCTGGCAATGTAAGAGACGAGAGCTCATTAATGTACACAAGAAAAAACAATGGCCCCAAGATGGAACCTAGAGGATCGCCACATTTAATTAATTCCTAAGCAGATGAAGACTGCTTTCTGCACTGGTATTTTGAAAAGATACCCGTTGTTTCCTGTTAGACAGATAGGACTGAAACCATTTCGCAGCATTGCTCGTGACACCATAATATTCTGATATATTTAAGAGAATGCTGTGGTTCACACAGTCAAAGGCTTTTGACAGGTCACAGAAAATGACCCAAGTCTCAAATTTATTATCTAATGAATTAAGTACATTCTTACTTTAAGTGTAAATCCAAACTGAGACTTAGACAAGATATTATTTGCAGTCAGTCGCTTTGAGTGTATGCAAGAACTGAAGTCATTCGCCATGCGTCGGCTATGTTATGCACTGCAGTGTCAGGTGACCTCTGAGAAGGAAGTGAGTACCGGTGTCCCAGTGTTTTCTAATGATGTACACAGAGGACAGTTGTCATTTGTTGACGTTTTATTCAACCAAGCACATGCTGTGCGACATCTTAATCCAGCGCTAGTTGCAAGGGTAGCTTGTTTTATTCAAGAAGGATGCACTTTTCGTCGTGTTGCTGCAGATGCCAATGTATCTCTGTCCGTCGTCCACAGGTTGTAGACTGGCTACAGGGAGATAGGTCGGTATACAAGGCGAGCTGGACAAGGCCGCCGGCGTATTGCTTCCTCACGTGAAGGGCAATATCTGGCCATCTCTGCGTCGCGACGTCGTACGGATACCGCTATAGCACTGCAAGACGATGTGAAAGAGGGCCACTGGGGACGAGCAAGACCTTCCACTACTCCGCTTGGCACGGCAACATGCTGCACCTCCCTTTGAGTTCTGCCGTTGTCATGGTAACCGGCAGCTTCGTCACTGGCGAAACGCGTCATGCAGCGACAAGTGCAAACTTCCTCTGACCTAAGGTGACGGCCGTGTTCGTCTGTGGAGTCGCCGTGGTGATTGCTACCTGCCAAATGTTCTCGAGAAAATCAACAGGTTCGGCCAGGATTGTGTGTCGGTGTGGGCAGGCAACAGTGTTGGCAGTTGTACGGAAGCTGTCATTGTCCACGGTCGTCTTACCGCCAGGCAGCAATTCGAACAGGTCCTGTTAGACCATGTGGTGGCTGCTGGATGCGGTGATGGCGCTGAATTCCTTCTCATGCACGATAATGCCGGGGCACATGTGGCGGGCACCACCAGGGGCGTC
This sequence comes from Schistocerca serialis cubense, assembly GCF_023864345.2. Taxonomy (NCBI): domain Eukaryota; kingdom Metazoa; phylum Arthropoda; class Insecta; order Orthoptera; family Acrididae; genus Schistocerca; species Schistocerca serialis. Next base: position 11,852,468 of record NC_064644.1, read on the forward strand.
TCGCGAAGCGTGGGTGTTGAAGTAATGCAATGGCCAGCGGTGAGTCGCGACTTAAACGTGCTGGACAAAGCTGTTCGCTGTAGTCCTGATATACCACAGACTCTCCAAGAATTCTCAGTGGGTCTCACTGAAGGATGTGAACGGTGACCTCCGTATACTTATGCGGAGCATTTTGTAATATTTCTGGCTTTGCAGCCATCATATTCGGCTACAAGAAGCTCTTGTTAGAGCAGTTGAGAAGGCAGCAGTGGCATGATGACGTCATGTGGTATGAGGTACAGATGACAGATGGCTTGTTCGATACGGGTATCGTGAGAAATGCCGCCTAAACTGTGGTTATTCCCCGCGATTCGATGCTGCGTTCGGAAGTTCTATTATTAATATTTGTGAAAAATTCAACTGTGTATTTACTAAAAATTTCAAATTAAAGCATCTCTCAATAGCGTTTCATGTTTCCATTATTTCTCAAGTATTATTAACCAGCCGAACAACAAACAACTGCAAAACGAAAAGGCAGACGAAGCACTTCAGTGATCTCCGGATCGGGAGCCATAGCTCGTTCGGCAGTCTCGGAGGACAGACATATTGTCCGCCACGGTATCAGTTAAGACATAATTTGCAATGTGTTGTTTGTGAATGGAGCTCTTTCGGAAGTCTAGGAGGACAGACATTTTGTCCGCCGCGGCATCAGTTAAGACTTAATTAGCAACGTCTAGTGTGTAAATGAGACCTGGTTCGGCAGTGTCGAAAGACAGGCATGTAGCCTGCCGCGGTCAGTATTAGTTATATTTAAATTAGTGTATGATTATTTGTACATATAGTTCAGAACAGTTGAAACGTCCCCTTTTGTACTATTTATACATGACTGTGCTTAAACTGACACACAATATTTTTAGCGCAACGCAATCTGACTATCAAAGATCCCTGCAAAAGAATGGCCCTGACTAACATTAAACTATACCTCTCACAAATCACTTACCTCACAAAAATCTTCGCTGCTCAAGCTACTGCAATACAGCGAGCGCCACTACTGCCAGCTAAATAAAAGATTCAAACTATGGAAGGCACTAACTACTGATAGGGATAGTTAGCAAATGAAAGATATTAATAGAGAACAAACAATGTATTTACCTTAATATCATCACAAGTCATAATATATATATCAGTTCATGACAAATTACAAATCTCCGCCATCTCTCTCCCCACATTCACCACTGCTGGCAGCTCACCTCCAACTGCGCAACGCTACGCGCTGTTCACAGCCAGCTGCCGCTGCCCAACACTACAATGGCGAGTATTACAACAATGCAAAGCAGACACAGACTGCCCACAGCACAGCCAGTGATTTTCATACAGAGGTGGCGTTACCAATGAAAAAACCTAAACAGCCTACTTACATAGCCCCCATGCTCCCCACAAAAATTTTTACAAATAGGATTGGGGCAGTGGCCAATACAGAATTGAAAAAAATTTTTCATAATTACAATAACAAAGAAATCAAATGCACACACTTATTGATACAACGTTGGTCAAAAGCTAAAAATTTCTCACAGTCCATAAAGACAGTCCACATTGTTCATCACAGTAAAATAGTGTTTTTCTCAAAGTCTGAGCAGTAGAAGAAAATGCACACGGAAGTAGTGGATTTCCATGCAGTCTTGAAGAAGTAGTGTTGTCCTTCCAACGGAAAGTCAGTGCTGACTCTCGACATGCTGACAGGTAATGGGCCACAACAGAGCAAACCCACTGCAGAGTCAGTCGAAGTTTTGATGAATATTGGTAGGTAGGTCATCACAGAGCAGACCCACTGTAGTCCTGGTAGAGATTACGGTATTGGTGGGCCACCAGAGGTGCAGACCCCACTGCAGTCCTTGTAGAAATAATGGTATTGATGAATCATCAAAGATGTAGACCTACTGTAGTCCTTGTAGACACGGTCAGCAGCCATCTGTTGCGACTGTGCAGGTGCACAATCACCATCGAAGAGTCTTGCGGAGAATATAGCAAGTCCATAAACCACCCCTTGTCCACTCACAAAAAATTTGTTTGACATGTCCTTAGAACCAGCAATGCTGTTATCCAGTCCCTTGCGGAATTATTAACACATGTGCAAACACTAACAGTCCCAACTTCTCACATATTGTCCATATACTATGACCAACAGAAACGTGTGCAGTGAAATGTAACTTACAAGTTAATAATATCATGAACTGGTGACAATTACAATTTTATAACAGAAGAATACAATAACAAAGGTACAAAATACATCATTAAAGAACATAACAATACAGATAACATTTGTAGTACAGGCTTTACAAAAGAATCGAACTAACATAGACATCAGTGTTACAGGAATTATGACATGAGTACGTACATAAAAGATCAGAATAACTTTCGAAACATCAACTTCACACATAAGCATTTAAACAGAATGAATAATGTCTAATATCTTTACAAAGTAAATAACATATTATTAATGCCAATTATATTTGATGATAACAGTATTCCTCATCATAGTGAATGTAGCTTAATATTAAAAGAGGGAAAAATTCTATGAAACTACACAGAGACAGGAAGAAAACAACTACACAAGGGTACACAAACACATAGTGGGATAACACCAATAGGAAAGGACAGGGTTCGTTTTCAGTGTAACATTTGGTACTGCAGTCCAACCCAAAACTTCATTCTATAGATCTTTCGTCTTATTTCAACCTTTGCTTCCCCCAAAAAAATCTTATCCAAGCATGCTTTCTGTATTCTGTTCATATTTCTTTCAAAATAATTATTTATGATTGTACAATACTCATTTGGGCCCAAATCCTTTTTAGATAACTTCGCAATGCATTCTTTACCTATTCTCCATAGTCAGTTTCTCATATAGTCTACCCCCTCTTAAGCTAACTTAAATCTACTGAGCTCAGATGCTAAACTAAGGGACGAGGCAATGCAGCAGCACGTAAAACAATTATTATAAACAGCAATGCAAAAAATGCAAATTGGCAAAGCTAGCAGCATAAATGAGCAAAAGTCAAATTCAATAACACTATGCCTGGCAAACAGCAGCAACTTATACCTAAACATGACATAGCGCAAGCAGAAAAAATATTACACTAAAATGGCAATGTCTAATACCTATGTCACATCTTAACATTAGAGTGATGCATCACAATTTATTCTACAAAAGAAATTACCAAGTACTTGAAAAGAAAATTATGTGTTACTGTTATTAGTTCCTTCTTATTGTTCTTTCCTTTCCAAGTGCTCCTTTTTTTTTTTAAGGAATGTGGATCATAAAATAATTATTTAATAGATCTGTTGACAGAAAGTGTTCACATTAGCAAATGCATTTCATTTTATAAAAGCAATGCTGCAACACAGCTGAAAAACAGGTATCAAATGAAATAAGCAGTTACGCAAACCAAAGCATAAAAATATCATTCAATAGTCATGTGACATTTCATAAGTTAGTAGAAATTCTCTCAACTCTCGTAGAAAGACGCTTGTCGTAATCAGGTGTGCAGATGTACGAATATTTCCCATCAATTCATAAGCATTTCAGTAATTAGCACAAAGTGTGAGTAATCATATGTTTTCAAGTAACGAGGGTGTCGCATTAGCGATGAAAGGCACACCCTACTGGCTTGTTCTCCAGGTGTTTGACACGTCCCACGTCCCCTTTTTTTCTACCTGTGCCGCTGAAAAGGGCTCGCAATAATGGCTTTTTCTCCAGGCGTCTGACACAGCTGGGTGCCCGCGACGCATTACGTGCAGGTGGTCACTTAACTTTCTTACGGAAATATTTACCGCTACAGTGACAGCCTCACATAAAAATATTTCACAGGTCAAGAATTAGCGTTGCAAATCTGTAGAAACAAAATGCTATTGATATAACAGTGTCCAAAAAATTTTCGTCTGCATTGTAATACATTCATGCATATACACACACATTTCATAACTCTTAAAGTACGATTCTTGGTTTCCAACAACCTTTTCATAAATCAGAGTCCCTAACCCCTACTCCTTATTCCTTACCTTATTACACATATACATATTCATATTCATCAACACGTCTTCAATATTTCATCATAATAGCTACATAGCATAATCAGATTCCTCATATAGCATCAGCTTATTTATCATAAACATACCTCAACAGCATAATACACATCGTCGTCATAATAATATCATAACATCTTAGTCAACTCTCAAAATCGTCCCAGCTTCCTCCAATAATTTCAAAACCTAAAAAATTCTCTGCTCATGTCAATAGTGTCATCTGCCTGAAACGTACTTTAAAAATCATGACCCCATACGAAATACGTCATTCAAAGCTCTCATAGCATCACAATGGTTCCGAAAAAATATGAAGAGTTCACACAGTACAGACAAAATACAATTTCGTAAGTGTGAAGTTATCCAACGGTGTAATTACGTAAACATGTGTCACTGATGTAGTAAAAATAAATGTTTGTCTCTCTCAGTTAAATGATCAGATAGCTGTGTAAATTGTGTGTTAGAGAAATATGGTACCGATGTGTAAAGTTGTATAAGCAAATACCATATTAGCTAGGGTTCCTTGTGGTTGCCACACACATGGTACACAAAGTAAGCGTGTACCCCCCTGAGGATTAATGTAATTATACCCTCAGGTGCTACAGATTATTGCAATGGAATGAAATGTATCACGGAAAAACTTTGTATCATTGTGTTTCAAATATCTTCGAAAATAAATGTTTTTAGTACAAAATTGATCACACAAATACGTGTCCTGTAGCGCTAAACATGCGTCTTGCTGTAAGATAATCTCTGTGGAAGTGTCGTAGTTATCGTCCCCCAAAGCTAAGTTCTGCAGAAGTCAATGTACTTACCTCATGATAAACAAAGTGAAATGCTTTGCGTATAGATATCATACTTATTACGCTTATTGCCGTGATGAAGAAAGTACTGTGCTGTAACGTATTGTTGTGCTACAGAAAAGGCTGTCTCCTTGTAGCTATACCATAAAAGTTACTACTAAAACATGTTTTACTTTCCAGAATAATACAGAAAAACTGTGCAGATATAAAACAGAAACACCGCAAAATCAACATTGTAAATTGTCACTCATTAGTAGCGTCGTGATAAAATCGTGTAGCTGTCACATAAACTAACTATTGTCTCATCTGGTATCTCTCAGAAAGTACTTTAAATCCGGAATGTATTTTCAAGTAAACCAAAATGTTGCATTAAAATCTCATTAGCAGTACTGGTAAATGTTCTAAGTATGTGAGCTTTATAGTCGTTACGTAATCGTGCAACAAACAAGCAAGAATGCACACACACAATAACACTGTGTCGTCTGTCCACAATAACAATGCATTCGTAATTTCTGTTTAAATAATTTCTCTTGGTTCTTGGCTGGATATTTAACTTCAAACATTGTTGCATGGTAACAGTTTCTAAAGCATACTAGTAACGTGAAGTGAAACGTTTTATGGCAAAGACAAAGTTAAAAGACAGATTATCTGTCAATAAATGGTTTTACATGTGAAATGTGGTGTAAACCTTTACTCTTCCTAGTACGCAGAGTTTCAACTTCAACACAATTATCATGTGGTATACGTCGGATTCTGTAAGGTCCATTGTAAACTAGAAAGAATTTGTGACTCAAGTGTTTCTTCTTATGTGACAATGAATGAGCTTTAATGAGAACTTTCTGACCAATATACAATTTCTTTGCATTTGCTTTACCGTGTAGTTTTCTCCTTTTGTCTGCTGCAGATTTTATATTTTTAAGAGCCAAATCAATTATGTCTTTGTGTCGAAGTTTACGTGTATTTGGGAAAGGTACAAGCTCTCTGATTCTGTTCGGTGGTTCTTCATTCTTTAGTACAAGAGTAGGTGGTAAAGCAGTGGAATCATGAGGCATTTCATTCAGCACATTTTGAAATAAGTGTAAATATCTGTCCCAATGCTGATGCTTTCTGTGACAATACAGTCTGCAAAGCTTATTGATTTCTTTCATAATCCGTTCAGACGGGTTACAATGTGGTGAGTACAATGAAATAAAAACAGGTTTGATTTTATGGTTGCGAAGCATGCGTGACCAAACAGCAGATCTGAATTGCGGTCCGTTATCTGAAATGACTTTACTAACGTGTCCAACTTCACGTAAGAAATTTTTAACAAAGGCGTTGGATACAGACCATCCAGTGGCTTTACGTAACGGTGTGAAAGAAACAAATTTTGAAGTAAGTTCAACAGCGACTAGAACGTACGAAAATCCATTAGATGTTCTGACAAGCGGTCCCAAGAGATCAACAGCAGCAAATTCTTTTAATTTAGAAGGAATGATAGGAAACAACGGAGCACGATGTGAGACAGTAGACGGTTTCGCCTTTTGACAAAGTTTACAAATAGACAAGACTCTTCGAATTCTTTTTTCCATATTGTTAAAATAACAAGTCGTTCGAAGAATATGATAACATTTTCGTGGACCAAAATGTGCGTAGCTGAAATGAATGTACCAAATGATCTTATTAACAAAATCGTCAGGAATGCAAAGTACCCATAGCTTGTCATCAACAGTGCAGCGTTTGAACAGTATGTTGTTTCTAACCAGATAATAATGCCGAATCTGTGTGTGTGTCTTTTCATGCCATTTGCTCTTGATGTCTTTCCAAATCGGATCTTTATCTTGTTCATGAGCAATGTCCTTTAAAGATGTGGTGATGAAGTTTTCAAAGGCGACTTTCTGAATGTAAAGAACACTGAAATTTTTCTCGAGGTTGCCTTCTGTGTTACTTTTCTCAAGCCCAGCCGGTGCGCGTGACAGTGCGTCCGCAACAATGTTCTCCTTGCCGGGAATGTAGACTATTGTGAAGCGGAATTCTTGCAGAAACAATGCCCAACGTTTTAACCTGTCATGATTTAATTTTGAGGACATAAGAAATTGTAATGCACGATGATCACTGTATACTTTTACGTGCTTACCAGAAAGAAAGAAACGGAATTTGTTAAATGCCCAAACGATAGCTAAAGCTTCTAATTCAGTAACGGAATAATTTTTTTCAGATTTTGTTAGCACTCGGCTAGCAAAAGCAATGGTTTTCTGAACGGTAGTGTCATTTTCTATGGCTTCTTGAAATAAATGGGCACCAAGACCGACTTTAGAAGAATCCGTGCTAAGGCAGAAATCTTGTGACAGATCTGGATGAGCTAAGATTGGCGCGTGAAGTAACGCTTCTTTCAAAGAATTGAATTCCAATTGTGCTTGTTCGTCCCAGTTCCAAATAGTATTTTTTCCAGTGAGAGAACAAAGTTTTGGTGTAACAAGAATTTGCATATTCAGAAAACGACGGTAAAAATTTACGAGACCTAGAAAACTGCGGACTTGTCTTTTTGTAGATGGAACTGGAATGGCTCTGATTGCTTCTAACTTTTCAGGATCCGGCTGAATGCCTTCAGAAGAAATAATATGTCCCAAAAACTTCACTTTTGTCCTACCGAATTCAGACTTTTCCAAGTTAACTGTAATTCCAGATTCTGCAAAAATAAGTAACAAACTGTTGAGAATGCGATTATGTTGTTCCCATGAAGCTTCTGCTATCAGAATATCGTCCACATATAAGGTGATGTGACGTTTTAAGAACTCAGGTAATATGGAATTTAACCCACGAATGAATGCTGCCGAAGAAATGTTCAAACCAAAGGGAAGTTTCCGAAACTGATAACAAACGCCGAAACAAAGGAAAGCTGTGTATTTTCTGCATTCTGGATGAAGTTCGATCTGATAAAAGCTGGATCTGAGATCAATGGAAGACAACACTTTTACACCATTAAAATTTTGAAGAAGTTCTTCCATCGTCTGCGGCCTGTCTGTTTCAGGAATAATGATAGTATTGATTTGTCTCGAATCTAAGACAAGTCTGATCGATCCATTTTTCTTCTCAACAACATGTAACGGATTGTTGTATGAGCTTACTGCAGGCTCAATAATGCCCTCGTCAAGCATAGATTGTATTTCTGTTCTAACACGGTCCCTATAATGTGCTGGAATTACGTATGGTCTAACACAAAATTTAGTATGCTCATGAACACGAAATTGGTATTGAAATCCCTTGATTGTTCCTGTTTTGTGAGTAAAAACTGTGGAATGTGCTTGTAAAATTTCAAAAAGGTCCTGCCTATCAGTGTCATTACAATTCTCAATTGCTTGAATTTTATTCTGAATTAACTCATTAATTTCAAATATGCCGTCGATGTCATCCCTGTCAGTACTTGCAGAGTTATTGTTAGTGTCAAGTTCCGTCGAAAATTCCGAACTGTTGTCTAACAGAAGGTAAAGCCGATTAATTTCCTCGTCATGGTTTGAGAGCCAATCTTCAAATTTCAAAGCTACTGACTTACCTTCTTTTTCTAAACTTATTTCAGCATCGTGAAAGCTTAAGATTGCTTTGTATTCATTTAAAAAGTCTACTCCCAGTATAATTTCCGTCGACAATAATGGAACAATAAGAAAGTTCATAGAGAAGCTGTGGCTTTGACAAAAGAATTCTAAGTTGGTTTGTTGGCGTACATCTACACTTTTTCCAAAGATTGCACCTTGTAATTTAATCTTACGTAACGGAAGTGTGGGGCAATCGTTCGATTTGTTGCATTTGCTAAAGGCTGTTTCACTGATTACTGAAATGGGACTGCCAGAGTCAAGTACTGCCGTAAATTTTATGTCATTTACTGTAATGTGAATCACAGGATATGCAATGTTGTTATGTTTTATGTCGTGTTCCTGGAGTAAGATGTCCCTAATGTCTTCCATTTTTACGTAATTACTAGCTACGGCAGCTGCGTCGTCAGGTTCATAAGTATGTTTTGTGGCTGCCAGCGGTGTGAGTCATTGCCTATTGTCTCTTTGTTGGCGCACGTCGTTATTGGGATTTGGAGACCTAACTTCTACAAATTCACCTCCTCGAGAGGGCCCTGCTCTGTTTAAATCTCGCCAGTTCTGATGCAATTCAGGTCTGTCGTTACGATCATATCGTCTGTCGTCATGTCGGTAGATTTGATAGTATCTTTCTTGTCGGTCACGTGGTGGAGAATTTCTCCCTGAATCGTAACTGCGCGCTGGACCGTTGCGTCTGAAGTTATTCTGTCTCCTTTGATAATAATTATTTTGGTTCCCATATTGTCTGTTTCTCTGATTGTCTCTGTGATAGTCATTACTGCAGAGAGGTGATCTTTCCCTGTAATTATTACTACTCTGCCAACGGTTGTCATACGGGTGGTGTCTGTTTTGGTCACGATATGTGTTGTGAGAATAGCCTTGTCGTGTCCAGTTATTATTTCTTTCATCGTGGAATTGTGACAGATGTGACCTGTAATTGTTGTGCTCCTGTTTCCGCGTTCCGCGATTGTCAGTGTCAATTTCCAGTACTTGTAACAGACCCTGAAATGCTTCAATGTCATCTTTGCAGCGTCCTGCTAAAATAATATGTCGTAAATGTTCAGGCAATTTGAGTAAGCAAATGCGGATGAGTTCTGAGGGGCTGTATGGGTTTGATAGATATTGATTCTTATGCAACATGTCTTCAAAATATTTGACAAGACTGGAAAATTCAGATTGTTCAAAGTGTTTCATCATCATGATGCTATGTTTTACACGGTCTTGTGTAGCTTGAGACCAATACGCTGAGAGGAAGGCATGATAAAAATCTCCTTCACTGTGACAATCGTGAATGACCGATCGCATTCTTACACCTGGTTCATTCTCTAAGTAGCCACACATAAATTCTAACCTGTGCTCCAATGACCAGTTGGGAGGGAAACAATGAGAGAATTGATGGAGCCACGCTTGTGGATGAATGTCGTTGGCAGAATTCTTAAACGTTTTGAATTTACGTGTAGTAATGAACAGCTTATAGTCAAAATCATCATGTCTGCGAGTAGCATCTCGGTCATAGTTACGTCGTGTCGGCGGTTCCATCTCAAAATTCGGTGTACCTTGCCAATTTCTTTCATAATTACCGAAATGCCCTGTGTTATTATTTTGTGGCTTTTGCGTATTTCTAAGTTCCTCTTCCCGTGTTGGAGCGCGAGTGTCTTCTGAAATACGTAATTCTTGTATTACCTGTGTCAGCTGATCTTGTACTTCCCGGATTTCTCTTTGGTGTTGCGTATCAATTTGATTCAGATTTTGTTTCAGTTTCCTAATTTGTTCGCTCTGTTCTGTGTCATTAAAGACTACCGGTTTTGCGTCATTCAGATTATCATCTACCTTCGTAGATAAATTATTTAGCTGATCCGAAAGTTCAACTACTTTCTCTGATAATGAACACATTTCCTCAGTGTGTTTTTCTGAACCAAGTTTCAGAGTGTCCATTTGTGTTGAAATCGAATCTACTGTGTCCTTTAAGTTATCCTGAGTTTTTGCAAGTTGCGTAACCGAATCGGTAGATGCAACTGAGTCAAATTTAGCTTGCAAGGTCTCATGATTTTCATGAACAATAATTTGCAGTTCTTTTATGGCTGCTTCGTGATTCTGTAATGCATTTTCATGCCGCGAAAAAGTAGGTTGAAAATGCTCACAAATTTGTGTTTTTACGTCATTACCGACTTTTTGACATTTCGATTCAATGTTATGTAACTCAGTAGTTAAGTCTTCACGTGTTTGTTCAAGAGTTTGTTCCAATGAGTCTAACTTTTTACGATTTTGTTCCACTGTGTCTAACTTTTTGAGATTTTGTTCCACTGTGTCTAACTTTCGAAGATTTTGTTCCATTGTGTCTAACTTTTGAAGCTTTTGCTGTGTTTGTCCCATTTGCTGTATTAATTGTAATAACAATGCACTGGTGTCTGGAACATGTTCCTCAGTGCTTTTCGGCAGTGAATTTGCACCGGCAACATTCACATTTTGACAGGCAGAAAATGTGTCTTGACTTATTTGAGAAAACGGTGAGGAACCAAAACCTGAATCTACAGTATTTGCGAGATTGTTTCCTGTCATTTCGGATTCCTGAGGCGAGCTGTTGCCGACCGATCGTTCGATAATGCGTCCCTCTTCACTAATTGTTTCACTGTCCACGCCATTGTTTGCCGCCCGCTCCATTTCCCTATGCACAGTTACCAAATTACTACTTTGAATGTCTGTTAATTCATTACTCTGCGGCGCTAACACACTGCTTTCATCTTCACTGTCATTTCTCAGTTTACTTTGGAGCCTAGTATTACGTTTTTCACACGCCATTATTGTCACAATATTTCACACGACAACACAGAAAAGCACAATTTGAAGAGCAAAAATAAGAGAACACATTAACATAACACTGAAAAAATATCTAGTTAATTGCACGCGCTGCTGAGAAATACTTGGTGTAAAACTGCATGCATGCTACAACTGTTTTACTGTACCACAATGAAAGACTGCAACTACAAAGGAAATTCTCTCTATAATTACGCGCTAGCAATAAACAAAATCTACACTAATTACACAAACTACAAGAAAAAAATCAGAAGATTCCAGTGAGGTATCCTAGGCTAAGGGTCGACATATGAAACGTCCCCTTTTGTACTATTTATACATGACTGTGCTTAAACTGACACACAATATTTTTAGCGCAACGCAATCTGACTATCAAAGATCCCTGCAAAAGAATGGCCCTGACTAACATTAAACTATACCTCTCACAAATCACTTACCTCACAAAAATCTTCGCTGCTCAAGCTACTGCAATACAGCGAGCGCCACTACTGCCAGCTAAATAAAAGATTCAAACTATGGAAGGCACTAACTACTGATAGGGATAGTTAGCAAATGAAAGATATTAATAGAGAACAAACAATGTATTTACCTTAATATCATCACAAGTCATAATATATATATCAGTTCATGACAAATTACAAATCTCCGCCATCTCTCTTCCCACATTCACCACTGCTGGCGGCTCACCTCCAACTGCGCAACGCTACGCGCTGTTCACAGCCAGCTGCCGCTGCCCAACACTACAATGGCGAGTATTACAACAATGCAAAGCAGACACAGACTGCCCACAGCACAGCCAGTGATTTTCATACAGAGGTGGCGTTACCAATGAAAAAACCTAAACAGCCTACTTACACAGTGTGATACTAATTGCGGAAATATGCAATTCATTAGTTCGTTGAAGGATAAAAATCATTTGTGACTCTAAAAAGGAACGTAATTGTGCAATTTCTCGTGCTCTGCTAATAAAAAGCGAGCGGCATCCCGTATAAACAAACTATTTGGAAATTTAATCGTTTCTAAAACAACAGTTCCTCGATAAAAGCTTCTTACAGCCTCAAGATTACGGATTCCGACCTACGTGCTGTTTTCTGAGCAGAGGCAACAACTACAGAAGACTACAGGTTGGTGAACGTTTGTTAGAACTTTTGCATTGCATCAGGGCAGTGGAAGCAAATAGGTACCTCGCTTGTACTGCAATCTGAGTGCAAATGAAACCAGTGACACGTCATCTGTGGTAGCACAGAGGAGATATGAAGAAGAGAAATATTTTTGACGGAAGGACTTTATTAAACACACGGATATATCAACTCTCTCTCTGTAAGTTTCTCTCTTTTTCGACGTATTGTCAGGCGATGATAAACGCTCACGGAGCTCATATACGTTTTTTGAAGCTCTCAGAGCTCAGTAGAAAGCATCCAGCAACATGGAATTAGTGACTGTTTCGACTTTGATTTCGACATCCATCTTCTTACGTCAGTGAACGAGGATGTTATGATGTTTTGTTGTGTACTTAATTAGTGAAATATAATGGTATAGTTTGGTAACACACAAAGTCTCAATTATTGCTCAGTAGAGTAAGGCAGACGCCTATAGTCATGTTCCTGTAATTCTTTCGAGCAGCTTGTGCGTCGGTGTTCGTCTTGTCGGACGAGAAAGAGTGTGTAGCAACGCTTTTATTTTCGCTCTCCTACTCGTAACATTCTGCGACACGATTAACTGTTTTTCTTGCTCCACTCCGCAATGTACTACAGTTTGCCCTTCTCCGTGGAGTGGGAGAGGTTATCTGGCTCTGCCCGAGATGGAGCAGGAACCGCTTCGTGACTCATCAAGCGGTGCATTACTTCACTACGCAACGCAGCACAGCACTATAGTCACTTCACGGTGGCTACACACTCAAATACCCGTATTAGATCGCTGGTGACAGCAGCAGCAGCAGCCCGAAGCAAGACATGGGCGGACCGAAGCCGGCCGCCTTCTACCGACTTCTCCGATTCACAAGTACTTGGGCATCGTTCTTCTCTTTGTCAACAAACGTGCACCATTACTTTCTGTAGGATGCAGGTTCCGCCTTGTCGCAAACACAATGTTTCTTTATTTTTACCCAAACACGTTTCAGCACCTCTGTGCCATCATCAGTTGGTTTTTGATTATTGAAAACTGTAAAAAATGAACTTACTTTAGGTTGTCACTGATCTAACAAAGTGAGGTCTAAGGAAAGTTTTTCTTCGTTATGCTTCTTACTGTGATTTTTCATTATATGATTTTTCAGGACTAACTGTAAGGTGTCTTGCACTGATAACTTGTCATCTGTAAACCAAACCATGTAAAAGGGAATTTCATCGGCTAGCTAACACATCTCTTGATTTTTAAAACGTGATTTTGCATATGTATTTTTGTTATTACTCATGTTTTGTTGTGACTTCTTCTTTTGCGTTCTGGGACCACCGAACATGCGTATTAATGTACTTTGTGTTTTTTTTATTTTTTTTTTTACAAACGCATTTTCACTTCGCAAAACGCGGTAAGCACTATGTAGTTGTGTTTCCTAACCCCGTAAGCGTTCATTTGTTCCCGAGAGAGTTTGGCACCGAATCTGAATGCTATTTACTTTTTCCCTCTCTTTCTGCCTGTGTGTGTATTTAAGCTCCTTTAGCTGTTTGTGTTGCCTTTTCTGTAAAGTGCCTTTAATGTATTAAACAATGTACTGTTACAGAGTGTAGCGTTTTCGTTTATAACTTCTTTGCCTTCTGATACTGGCTTCTCTATGTGAAATTTCTCTTCTATTGTCAGTTTGTGATTGGATTTCAGTGTTTTGAAATCTGTTGCTATTGTTGTTGGGTGGTGGTTATGGGCTGTTAGGTGGTCAGCATACGTTCTGTGGGTGCTGTTACTTTTTAGAATTCTGGGGTGTACCGAGTATCTTGTTTTAGTTCCTGTATGTTTGTCCTATGTATACTGATTGACAAATGTTGCATGTGAGTTCATATATTCCTGATCTGTTAATTTATCTGTGAGTGTCTCCTGTGTTCTGAATATTTACTGTGTTGTGTTGTATATCTTGTATATCCTGTATCCTATTTGAAGTCCCTGTTTTTTTAATATGTTGCCTATTCTGTGGGAAATTTTGTTATTGTAGGCCAGTTTGTGCCATAAAGGAACTTTACAGCAAAGGCAACACACACACACACACATACACAGAAAGCGAGCGAAAAGGAATAAAATTCCCATTCGGCGCCAAACTCTCTCGGGAGCAAATGAACGATTAAGGGGTTAGAAAATACAGCAAAATATAGTGCCCTTCGCGTTTTGCAAAGTGAAAAGCCGTTAAAAAAAAGAAAAGAAAAGAAATTACACAAAGTACATTAGCATGCTCGAGCAGTGTCCTCAAAACGCTAAAGAAGAAGGATTAGTCACAACAGGAAGTGAGTAATAACAAGAACATATACATAAGACATTTTGACAAGCCAATCACGTTTTTTTTTAAATCGAGAATGTGTTATACACCTTGGTCCTGAAAAACCATATAACGAACAGTCACGGTAAGTAGAAAAACGAAAAAGAACCTTCTTTAGGCCTCAGTTTGTTAGATAATTTACAACTTAAAACATGTTCAATTTTTACAGTTTTTTATAAACAAAAACCCACTTATGGTGGCACAGAGGCGCTGAAAAATGTTTGAGTAAAACGAAAAAACTGCGTGTTTGCAAAAAGACGGAACCTATATCCTAAAATTTAACTGCAAACACGGAAAGAAAGACAAAAGGTGCAGATGCAAAAGATGAACAGTGTGCCATTACCTGTAGACGCATTGACTCCGACAAACCAGTGTGCTCTTTTGGGGAGCTGATTAGTCCAGTGAGCTAAAGTTCGGTAGTATCGAATGAATAATCGTACCCAAGAAGCACAAACGCGTAATACGTTTCATAGCATAGAACGTGAAACTGATTACTTCAGCAGAACATTTTATAAAACATTACTGAAGCTTTACACCGTCTTCTTTGCCAGATACTGAAGTTCTCGGGTTTCTCCCGTGTTTCATGCTTAATATCTAGCGACGACAGTTCTTTGACTTAAAGCAAAGTATACAGAATCAATGGAAGTAGCTTCCTCCAATAAACTCTCTAGATCACATGATACGTTTCTGTTGCAGATAAAGAAATTTCTAAAGAATGCCTCAAAGTATCAGCTCTTAAATTTCTTCACCCACGAATAACGAAAATAGCTTGGAAAGAAGTTTCGAAAGGAAGCGAAACTTGCATTAATTAATCTGACTCAAGTTCTCGTAGTTTTTAATTATCGTATCTAGGGTAATAAGTCCTTCATTAAGAGTAATGTCTTAGCCGCTCTTGGCACTATTTTGTCGACCTGTTTGAAACAAATAAGCATTGTGTAGGCAGCTTGCTATCTTTGTTCTATCCCTCACTTCTGCTACTTGAGTCGAAATTAAAACTCAGCTTTTTCCTCATCTCTGAAGTAATCAGTTTTATTCATTCCATATATAAAGGTCTTTTCCACGATAAGTAATATTTTATTGGAAATCTGTCACCATTTCTTTCGGTTTCTGGTTACCCTTCTCTGGTTTTCCTATCGAGTTGGTGCAGTGATGAGATGACGTCCCTAACAGCCTCACATTCGATAGTTGCGGCTTTCGAATTCTGACATTCGGCTGGACTTCTCCAGAATCAGTTCAAGAGAATGCAGGGTATGGTTAATTTGACCACTTTTAAAAATTTCATCTAGAATCTGCTTCACTCATTGTGGTCTCGGTTTACCTCCAGTATTTTTCCCCCCTCTCTTGCTCCCCCCATCGTCAGATTATTCGTTCTTGAATGTACTGCCAGATGTTCAGTTAATCTGTTCTTTACTCTGGGAAGAAACTTGCATAGACTCCTTTTCTGCAGTCATGCTTCATTTCACATTTCACCTCTCCATTTAATTTTTAACATTATTCCACAGTGTACCATGTCAAATGAGTCCAGTTCTGTCTTCTCTTGATTGCTGATCGTTGACGTCTCACGTTCCATACAGTGGTGCGTTATTCCTGCTCCGGCCGAACACTTCCCTCAACTTATTCCTCAGTGCAATATTGATATCTGACTACAGTAGAGCTCTTTTATTGAAGAAACTTCTGTTTGCCTGTTCCACTTCTTATAAATCCCTTGCTTTCGGCAGTACGGTTTAATATTGCTTCCTAGATAGGAGTACTTGTAGTGTTCTCTGTTTCTTGCCAAATACGTTTAGATTACTATTCAAACTTTATATAATATGGAACTATCAAATTTTTATTTCTAGTCCCCTAATCAGATTTTTAGAGTGCACTCACTTTAATTATAAGATTATGTACTTGCAATCAGTCCTAACTTCATCAATCTAATAAGCTCCCTTATGAGATAGTTACAGTGTACCTAAATCGTGACCTATTTACCACTCATAAATTTATAGTAAGGCAATCAATATTCGAACGCAGACAGAGACACTATACTGCCACCGTTAATTCATTTATATCACCTTGCACCTGCTTAATACCCTTTAACATCATAACAGTCCAGTACAAGCAGGCTAAGAAGTCAGTATTTATAATTAGACAATCAACCTGAAAGTTTTATATTTTTGAAAATGCTATAGAAATTATCGATTGAATATTTACAGTAGTTCGTAACTGAATGCTGTCTTTTTGAATGAAATTTGCGAATGAAGAAGTACGCCATTTACGACAAACGTAGAGCGTATATGAACTGGAAATGATTCCGTATACTTCAAAAAATTTAAGTAAGATGTCAAAACAGTGCATGGCAAAGGAACCTTTAATCAGTCTAAAAAGAAGAATATAATTTGGCAGATTTTAAGAGACCCTTGACAGGTAACTACAGAGCCTGAATCAGAGAGGATAGTGTTCCCACACATGTGTAATCATAAGTGTGAAAATTCATAATCCTGGTAGGCAGTCGACAGATGTAACCGTTTTAAACTAACAGGATTCGGAGGTGCACTAGCAAACGAGTTATCAGAAGAATCAAGTTGACATCCTGAAAGAAAGTTGCCAGATGTAAAGTAACTATTCTTTTGTGTACTTTGCTCTGAGCTTATGGAAGTATGTCTCCAGAAAAATGTCCAGAATAATTGCCGATTTCTACTTACAGTTTTCCCCAAGAAATGTTTTATTATGCAATGTGATCGTATTTCAAAAACGTATTGAACATTAGTTAGTGTTTAATTTGGCAATGCTAAGAAGGATGGGTACAAAAGAATATTTGAGTGAATTTTAAACCACAAATACTTCTGTCAGTTTTATAGACTGATTTTGAGAATATAGACTACCAGTCAAAATTTTTAGATCACCCATGATAAAAGCCATATATTTTATTTCAATGTACAAACACAATGTACAAGCTGAAAACCCAGCAAAATAAATGTTTTGCCTCTGTACATTAAATACAATACAATACGGTTTAGACTTTAGCCTGTTCAAAGTGTTTTTGCACGTATTGCAGTCCAACACATCTGTAAGTTATTCTATAGATCTTAGACATAATATGAACTCATTTTTCTTACCTCCCTGTCTAGTTCATCACATAAGAGTTCTATATGTGGCGTGTGATCTTTCCAATGTGTCTGGAAGAAAAGACACCATTTTGATCCTGCAGCTACTGTGAATCAAGGCAGAAAAGAATTAAATAAATTAGCTGCTAATGGGATTTGAGTCAGATGACTAAATTAGCCAAATCATTTTCTCCAGTACTCCGTATTTCTCGTTCCTATTGACATACCCTCTGCTCAATTTAGACACATTTTTGGGATCATTGTCCAGCTGCAGAAGAAACTAACGACCAATAATTCTCTTGCCAGATGGAACTTTATAATTGATCGGTATTCTGTGACACCCTTCCTCCTTTAGTGTTCCATTAATTTCCAGTAGATCACCGACTTTATCACACGTGAAACATCGTCACACGAATACCCACCCTCCACCATGCTTCACCGTTGGCACCGCACATTGACTCTCATACGTTCTCCACGAGGCCGACGAACAAACATTTGACGATGGCTTCGAAATATAGTACTTCGAATATTGATTCGTCTGTCTGGTGTGCGTACTGTAAGACCTTTGGTACACACACCATCAGATTATTTGACTCGTCGCTCTAGCAAAGTAGGCGAGTGTCAGCAATATGTCTCGTGGTCTTATCGTGGCATGTTTATCTTCTGGCGTGAGGTCAGACGATAGAAATGCCACTTGCATGCTTAGAGTAGCAGATTGACGGTGACCAACTCTAAACAGAACTTGATTAATTTTCACACACATTTATTAAAATAATAAAAAGCATACTTTACGTAACTTGATTCTGGATGCATTTTACAATTGACAGTCTGAAGTTCCTATTGTTTTGGTACGTTAATCTTATTCTCACATATCTCTGATACTTGACAAAGTGTCTATACATTTATCTTCATGGCTCTGAACAGGAATATGGTAATCTTACTAGGCGCAGACTGAAACTTGACTATAGACTGGTACAGACTAATGCAGACTCGTACAGACTGGTGCAGACAAATGCAGACTGACTAATCGGAGGTCTGTACACTCGTTATAATACCTCGCGAGTTCAGGTATCACTGCGCGATTGTGATCTGCGAGGAGAAAAGTTTCTACGTTAGCAGCAATCTCATTGACTGCGTTACAAATTAATATGCGGATCGGCGGAAGCAGAATTTGGTCCGTCTCTGAGGCAGCACCATCTCGTAGTGCGGAGATGGACGAGCGCTGCGCCTGCGCTGTTGTGCTTAGCGGGGTGCACTCTAGTGGGAAAGTTGTGTACGCGCTGACTACGCGGAACTATGTACACAACAGTCTGTGAATGGCAGTTTGGACCATTGCTGTATGCCACAGCTTTAATGCCCATTGCAATCTTTTAACCTTATTTTGTTTGTGTAATAATAGTTTCTTGACTGGTATGCACCCCTTTTAGACCACGTTCACGAGGGCGGCGTCGCACTGTTGAGACAAAGATTGGAGCTGCTCACGTATTATTTACTTAATCGCGAATTTCAGGTGTAGTATGAGTCCTCTGATATTTATCCTGTACACATATGAACTGATCTTGCCTTTACGATGTTACTCGGGGTGTTACAGATCGTGATACACGTGCATTGGCACCAATTTGCTTGAACCGCTGCAACATATACACTACTGTGCATTGGACTACACCAACGCTTGTTGCAGTGTCCTGCTAGAATAGCCTTCGTGATGCACAGATGCGATTACAGCACCTCTATCAGTCCTGATCTGCTGCTTCCATCCCGTTAACAGGCAATATGTTGTGAACCTGAGCAGGTGTGCAAACACACTTCTAGACGCACACAAAGTACTGTAAACTAATGCGAACTGATTGCTACACAGACATCTGAAGGAGAGAGGCTTATTCGAATGGAACCGTCTCGGGTAAAGACAGTCCGCCCGCAGAAAGTCAATCCCAACGACCCGTGTTCGATTCCCGCCTGGGTCGGAGATTCTCTCTGCTCAGGGACTGGGTGTTTTGTTGTCCTGATCATCATCATTTCATCGCCATCGACGCGCAAGTTGCCAAAGTGGCGTCAAATCGAAAGACTTGCACCAGGCGAACGGTCTACCCGACGGGAGGCCCTAGTCACACGACATTTATTAGGTAAAGGCACATCAGTTATGTTGTGGATACTCATCGGCGCCACTGTATGCCAACGACCAGTCAAATACACAACAGAGGCGATTATTACTTGCATGTTTCTGTTATTTTTCACTATCAGAAAGGGGATCTGATGGAATATTCAAGACTAAGTGCTTGTTTTAACCACAAATTCATCGTTACGAAAGGTATTCGAAAACTTGGGGCCGGTAATGTATTTGTATGAAGCACCTTATAAGTGAAGCATGCACAATGAGCAAGCGTGGCTGCTCTGATAACTTAACACCTTTCTGTAAAAAACTTGACATATAAAGATCCAAAGCAATCACGTCGAACGTGATACGATCGGCAGGAAGCAGTCTCGAAATCTCTACACTGCCACTTACCTTCCAGCTTTCATTGCATGTAAAGAATAGCGGACGATTCCAAATGAGCTCAGTACTCAAACGTTTACACTAATTGCAATTGTACTTTGCCCTGACCATCATCCCTACTGAAGCCAGAATACTGGTGAGAATTCGTACTTGACGTTAAGTGCAGAGAGCAAAATGCATACAATGCCACCTAAGTAGTAGTTTATTTAAACAATAATTCATCACTGACCCGGGGTCCGCAGCTCGTGGTCGCGCAGTAGCGTTCTTGCTTCCCGCGCCCAGGTTCCCGGATTCGATTCCCGGCGGGGTCAGGGATTTTCTCTGCCTCGTGATGACTGGGTGTTGTGTGATGTCCTTAGGTTAGTTAGGTTTAAGTAGTTCTAAGTTCTCGGGGACTGATGACCATAGATGTTAAGTCCCATAGTGCTCAGAGCCATTTGAACCATTTTTGAACTGACCCGGGAATGTAAATAAATCATAGAACCTTCAGTTCAGTTTGAAATTATTTAGACTCAAAGCATAATCGTTGATTCAAGAAAACAAAGCAATAATTCAGATGTGCCGCCGACGGCACATAAGAAACAGTTGCGCAAAAAAGAATTCTAGATATAAGGGGTAGTCAACTGAAATCGAGACACGTGGAAAAAGTAAGTAAACTGTTTATTGTTTGAAAAGTAATCGCCATAGCCGACAATAAATTTATCCCTCCGTGAGACAAGACGATCAGTGCTTTCATGGAAAAATATTTGACATCGCCTAAAGAGCCATGATTGTACCCAGGCAAGCAAATAAACGGTGAAGTATGTCATTCCTCAGGGCTTGAAAAATTCTTACTGACTCGCACGCAGCGCAGCGCAGGATGTGTACCCGTTCACAGGAGCACGCAACTCTACGAACTGTTCCGTGCCGTTCTGCGCATGTGCTAATCGGCAGCACGTTTGTGGCTCACAGGGGGTTTCCCAGTTTATTGCGTTCGGATGCGTCCAAAGTTTACAAATTATACGCCTAACCGTCTGAACCTACATCTGTATTTCCACCTACGTCTAAATCTCCAAGATTTTCGACGGAATGTTGTGCTAAGGGGCCCGGGTTCGATTCCTGACCGGGGTTGGTTTGGGTTGTTTGGGGAAGGAGACCAGACAGCGACGTCATCGGTCGCATCGGATTAGGGAAGGACGGGTAAGGAAGTCGGCAGCGCCCTTTTAAAGGAACCGTCCCGGCATTTGTCTGGAGCGATTTAGGGAAATAACGGAAAACCTAAATCAGGATGGCCGGACGCGGGATAGAACCGTCGTCCAGTGGATTCCCGACCGGGTTGGAGGTTTTCTCCGCTCACAGACTGGGTGTCGTATCGTCCTTATCATCCTCATCTCATCCCCCATCGACATGCAAGTTGCAGAAGTGGCGTCAACTCAAAAGACTTGCACCAGGCGAACGGTCTACCCGACGGGAGGTCCTAGCCACGCGACGTTTCATTTTCATTGCAGTAGCAGAAATTCGAATATAGGCATGTCATATGCACGATCATTTTGATTAAAAAAATCTGTACTTTTTTTAATGGATACTCAATAATCCCAGGGGAGTGTATCGATGATTCCTTCTTTTCCCTCTAGAAGCATACGCTTATCATAGATAAAACTAAACTCTTTTGCTGTAAACTTATTGACTCGATCTTTTCTTGTCTCTGGTTATCACGTTATTGGATATTACTACCTTATCCTTTGAACCATCCACCAGCTCAGCCATCGATTCCTTATTCGACACCTCAGCGAGCGAAAGGCTATTTACAATTTGTACAGAAACCAGATGGCAGTTATAAGAGTCGAGGGGCACGAAGGGGAAGCAATGGTTGGAAAGGGAGTGAGACAGGGTTGTAGCCTCTCCCCGATGTCATTCAATCTGTATATTGAGCAAGCAGTAAAGGAAAAAAAAGAAAAATTCGAAGTAGGCATTAAAATCCATGGAGAAGAAATAAAAACTTTGAGGCTCGCCAATGACACTGTAATTCTGTCACAGACATCAAAGGACTTGGAAGAGCAGTTGAACGGAATGGACAGCGTCTTGAAAGGAGGATATAAGATGAACATCAACAAAAGCAAAACGAGGATAATGGAATGTAGTCGAGTTAACTCGGGTGATGCTCAGGGAATTAGATTAGGAAATGAGACATTTAAAGTAGTAAAGGAGTTTTGCTATTTGGGGAGCAAAATATCTGATGATAGACGAAGTAAAGAGGATATAAAATGTAGACTGGCAATGGCAAGGAAAGCGTTTCTGAAGAAGGGAAAATTGTTAACATCAAGTATAGATTTAAGTGTCAGGAAGTCGTTTCTGAAAGTATTTGTATTGAGTTAGACAGGTATGAATGTGAAACAT
The DNA here is from genome assembly GCF_023864345.2 of Schistocerca serialis cubense. NCBI lineage: Eukaryota > Metazoa > Arthropoda > Insecta > Orthoptera > Acrididae > Schistocerca > Schistocerca serialis. The sequence goes on from NC_064644.1 coordinate 11,875,120, forward strand.
TGACGATAAATAGTTTGGACAAGAAAAGAATAGAAGCTTTCGAAATGTGGTGCTACAGAAGAATGCTGAAGATTAGATGGGTAGATCACATAACTAATGAGGAGGTATTGAATAGAATTGGGGAGAAGAGGAGTTTGTGGCACAACTTGACAAGAAGAAGGTATCGATTTGTAGGGAAGCAGCCTACTCACGCCGTAATAAATTCTCATCAGTCTTTCCATTGTGTGCCAGCCAGTCCGCTGTAACTAGCTCTGACGTCATAAATGTTGCACAAATCAAGTAAATAACCTGAAACGGTTCTAGCATGTCAGGAGTAATACTAAATTAATATGTGTTGAATATCAGTTCGAGAACTTTAACCATTTTCGAAAATTGGACATTTTTCTGTAAAAATCATTGGCGCAACAGAAAAGAGCTAGAGACTTAAAAATTTATATTTAGATTCCTTTTTCATAATAATTTAATAGAAACAGTGTTCTGGATCTCACAAATTAAGATTTGAGTTGAAATTCATAACTTTCTGGTTTTTGTCTTAAAACTTAAGGAAGCAAGATAGATTAAGTAAGCTAATAAATAAGGCTAGGATGTTTAGATTTACGCAGAAGGGAGATACGCTATAATCATAAAGATGTGAGAAGTTTCAATTGAATAACTATAAAACTATAGCGATAGCGTTTCTCCAAAGGGCAAGTTCAGAGCTCGTCTACTGTGTGTAGTGTAATTAAATTAATTCTCTCCGCCAAAATAATTGACTTAGCCATGTCAGACTTTTATTATGATTACTTACCTGTTTGCTGAATGCACATTTAAATTGAGAGCCTCATCGGAGATCAGCAAAAGAAGCAATGATTTATTCAATAACTTAATGGGGTGCATTACAAGCCAAGCGGGTAGCTGGGAGAGCCGATTTGATCAGGCGTTCCCTTAGCCGTCCGCACCGCGGCTTTATATATAAGAACGCTGCGCGAGGAAAAAAGGCCTCAGGTCTCTCCAGACGCTGAATGACACGCCATCTGTGTCGGGAGTCGCGTCGCGTCGGTATCATTGCTATGAACAGCCTCGGATGCCGTATTAAGTTACTCGGCATAAGCGTAGCCATGAAATCATTTTCGAGTGAAGTGTTAATTCTGGGATGACTTTAATTATCTATCTTCAGTTTGCGTCTGTCGTATTTTCACGTGCTGTCGCAGGACAGACATTCTACTATTATTTAGCGTGGCGTTTTATGTACCTAATCATCAAATTTTGGCGAGCATTCACATAAACATTTAATTTGGACAGTTATAGTTGCATCAGCGCATTAGACTCTGAACTGCTCTGTTAATCAGATTGTGTGGATTCTTTTTTTTCATCTGTGACTTTCAGAATATAGAGAACGTTTTTTTCACGATCGTTTTTGATTATGAATCCCAGACAAATTCCTCAGAGCTATAAGCTGTAGCTATAAGTGTATTTCTCAGATGAAGTGGGCACTAGGAATCCTAATTACAGGCTTCACGTTTTGCTAATCACTTTCTGGTTGCCAAAATTGTAGTTAGAGAGCCAGTGTTGAGAACGGCAAAACAACAGCATAAATAAGAGGAACATATTTTAAACAACTATCAATCCACCATCCTCCCCACAATTGGTGCACTGGCTGGGAAGTGTTTCTACATTCTACAAAAATTTATAACAACATAATTCCATCCACAGCCCCACATATGGCTAAAAGGCTTGGAAATGCATAATTTCTACATTACATTCGACATTATATAAAACAATAATTTCCACCGGCCGCCCCACATATGGTGCATCAGCCAGGAAAGAAACTAAGTAAAAGTGAAAGTGATTTTTAAATATTTGGATTCACGTGTGAAATGCGACACACAACTGAGTAATATAACAGTGGAAGTGTTACGTGTGCATGTGGACGACGCAATTGGATTAACAACGCATCTGGATCGACGGAGCTGGCACTGAGTCTAGCGGCGCTGCCGGCATCACGAGAAGCCAGTTTTGCCTCACCGCAGTCGTCCGCCGGAGCAACCGAAGCCGCGCCTGCAGTTGCGGGCCACGCAAACACACAGCAGCCGTCGGAGTGCCGTCTGCAGTTCAACGCGCTGCGTCTCATCAATAATCCTGGTACACCGCGACGGCAATGCCATACATCGAGCAGAAGGAACTAAGTTAAGTGAAAAGCTGTTAAAAATTTTACTAAACTGCACTAAAAGACTGTCGGAAATGGAATTGCCAGATGAAACCGAGGTTAAACTTTAATCAGAACCTATGTCTGTTGAGGGAACTGTAAATCCAGACAACGGTTCAAGTGTAAATATGCATGAAAGTAGTAATGTTAAAGTGAAATATGAAGTATTGTCTCCTGGCAGTAGCGTGAAAAGGGTCAATGATTCAATAATAGAGACCCCTGTAGTAAAGCAGAAATTAGAAATTGTTAATTTATTGGATGATAGTTTATCTGATGAGTTAAAAACGAAACAGTCATCAGAAATGGTAGAGTTTAAGAAGGAGAAGTTAGATATGACTGATCAATCAGATGTTTCATTTAGTTTTGATGATTCTGGTGTTGGAACTAGTTTTTCGTCACCTGAGAGTGAAAAGAAACCAGCTAGTGAGCAACCCAAAGATACTGGGGCTATTGATTTAAATGTTATATTACAAGCAATAGCTACCAGTAATGCTGAATTAAAATCTAATATAACTGAGGTAAATAACAGGATTGTAGCCAGTCAAACCAATTTTAATAAACGATTGGAGGTAATGGACGATACCTTCAAGGCTGGTTGCAATAAGTTGAAAGAGGATCTGGGCAGTTTGAATTATAAAATTGATTACAATCATAAGGATATTAAGAAAAAGGTTGCTCAACAATTTTCGGAAATGTATAAAACAGTAAAATCCGAAGTTTCTGAGGTTCGCAAAGACTTCCAAATGGGAGATGCGAAGCTGGAGCACAAGTTAACAGAAAAGATAGAGGCAAAATCTGAACTGTGCTCAGATAGGTTTAAAGATGTTAATATAAAAGTAAACGTATGTCCAGCAGAAGTAAATGCAATCAAAACTGATACTACTCATATTGTGCAAAGAGTAGATAATGTCGAGATGAGAGTAGAAAATATTAGTACTAACATTGCTAACATTGAGAATAAAGTAGCTTCAGTAACTTCTGGTAATGGTAGTATGCAACAAATTGTAGCTGCAAACGCCGCTTTTATCGGGTGTCAGCAGTTCTTGCAGTTCGATCCAGATAAAAATATCCACCCGCTAGATTTCTGGAACGGTTTTGAAGATGTGATTCCACCAACTTGGTCTGAACGAGAGAAAATCTCATTTATTAGAAGCCATTTAGCAGGTGACGCCATGCGTTGGTCAGCTGATGTTATGTTCAAGTGTAAAACATTAGCGGAATTTAAAACAGCTTTCATTAATGAGTATTGGTCTAGCAATAAGCAAAATGAAGTGTTGAGAGAGTTTTGGAGTGGGAAACGCTTCAATGTAGGCAAGGAATCTATTAAAGAGTTTGCTAGGTCATGGATCTCACGTTTGTGACATTTGGCTGAAAATTTAAAACCTGAAATGATAATACTAGGTCTTGAAGCCAAACTGCCTTGGTATTGGCAAACTAGAATTATATCTGCCCCTAGGGACAATCTGGATCGTTTCATTGAATATTTGGAACGTGTAGAACGTCTTGCTGCCAATGAGGAGCAAGCACGTAATAACAGAAATGCTAATAACACTACTAGTAATTTTAAGAACGAGCAGAATGGCAATGTAAACATCAGAACAGTAGGTGTTCGCCATCCTAAGAGAGGTAGGAATTGGAGAAATAATTATCAGAACCAACAATGGCTTCCAAATGATAGTAATTTTGTTCCAAACAAAATTATGCAGGTAAACAACAGTGCGGAAAGCAATGCTGTGCCAGTTAACTATAATGGAAATAAAGGAAACAGTAGTAGGCCGAGGCAGGGAAACTAGTTCCCGTCTATGAGGACACTGGCGCTCACCAGGCGGTTACTTTTCGTAAGCCAGTAATTACAATAATTGGTAAGACAGATCAGAATACTCAGACTGAACATGTGAATGAAGGGTCGGTAGCATCTAAGGATACAGCAGAAATATTAGATCACTCACAGCATTTGATAGATACCGTGTTGGAGCCGCTTTCTAAGTGGGAAGAGGAAGAGAAGGCGCAGCAGTGTAACGGTAGGGAGGAGCTACAAAATACTGAATTGTCAGGTGAAGAAGCAGAAGAAATTCATGCTTATATTTACGATGAGGATGATGTGCTCTTATCTAAAGTGCCTGTGCAGGATGTTGATACTGTACTAATAGATTTAGGACGGGAGGTAAGTGAGAATGTAGAGGGTAGCCTGTTGGGGGTCGATGAAGCTAGTAGCTGTGACCAGTTGTCACTGAAGAAGGAACCCGACGATAATAGTGAAAGTGGTTTAGCTGTAACTAGTGTTATGCCCGGTCTGGAGGCGCCGAATCGCTCAGACTACAGTAATTTGGGTCATATTCAGCAAACTAAATGTAATGAAGTCGTGCGGTGTTTCGATTTAAAATTAATAGACCGACTGGAAAAGGCAGCTAAAAATGTAATTCAGGAAACCCCTACACACTTTGACCTAAATGTAATGAAGACAGATGTCGATCACTTTAGTAGGAGACAAATCCAAAAGGAACTATTGGATGAATTTGAGGAACCACCTGTACAACCTAGAATAAGCCACCCTATAATAATAGTGAATATGTTGGGTATCAATGTACGTTGTCTCTTCGACAGTGGAAGTGAGGTGAGTGCGATATCTCAGTCCTTCTTTGATGCATTACCTGGTAAAGACAAGCTTACCGTAATGAGGGTATCAGGGCTAAGAATAATTGGTGCTACTGGCAAGGTGTCAAAAACGGTAAAGCAAGAAGCTTTGCTGCCCTTTAACATTAATGGTAATTTAACTGATCATCCGTGTTTAATTGTAAATAATCTCAGTATTGAGGTTTTAATGGGCATAGATTTCTTGTCAAACTATCAGAGTGTTGTTGACTTTGAAAGAAGCCAGTTAAAAATGGTCTTGCCGATAACCAGAGTAATTACAGTACCTTTTAGTGATAAACGTGTAGTAACTAATGATGAAACTTGGAAGCTGCCTATACGAGTTCCGAAAAATAGGAGATTTTGGGACGAAAGTGTTAATCTTACTAAAAGTAAGCTAAACACATTAGAAAGAAAGAAGCGTCATGACACAAGAGCTGTACCCACTAGTTTTGAAATAGGTCAGTTAGTCCTTGTCAAAACTAAGGAAAAATCAAAGAAAATAAATGCAGAAACAAAGAAATTCATGTTCGTACACCAAGGACCTTTCAGGATCATAGGAAAACCACATGCCAATGCATATAGGCTAGAGTACCCTAAGAGTAAAAAGCTATTAGGTCTCAGGAACGTGATCGACCTAAAGAAGTGAAAGTAGTGAATGAACTCTGTAGGGAGGAGGTTGTTCTGTAACCTCTACACAGTGTGGCAGCTGTGCAGTCCCAGCTGTGTGAGATCTTTTTTCCTTTTCGGAACTCACTCACTCTTCATCTTTCCTATCCACCTAAAATTTTGACCTCTTCTTTCCAATATCAAAAATTTCTGAAACCAATGAATTCTGTAGGGAGGAGGTTGTTCTGTAACCTCTATACAGTGTGGCAGCTGTGCAGTCCCAGTTGTGTGAGATATTCTTTCCATTTCAGGTGTCACTCTCTTCATCTTTTCTTTCCATCTAAAATTTCGACTTCTTCTTTCCAACGTATTAAATTTTCCATTATGGTTATCAAGCCAATAATAAACTAATGAATTCTGAAGGGAGGAGGTTGTTCTGTAACCTCTACACAGTGTGGCAGCTGTGCAGTCCCAGCTGTGTGAGATCTTCTTTCCTTTTCAGGTCTCACTCATTCTTCATCTTTCCTATCCACAAAAATTTCGACTCTTACTCTCCAAAAAATTAAATTTTCCGTTATGGTTATCAAGCCAATAATAAGCTAATGAATTCTGTTTAGGAGGTTGTTCTGTAACCTCTACACAGTGTGGCAGCTGTGCAGTCCCAGCTGTGTGAGATCTTCTTTCCTTTTCAGGTCTCACTCAATCTTCATCTTTCTTATCCACCAAAGTTTCGACTCCTTCTTTGCAATAAAAAAAATTTTCCGCCATGGCTATCAAGCCATGAGTTCTGTAACCATTCTATCCACCGATAAAAAAAAAAAAACAACCTAATAGTGACAAACAATAGAGAAGTATGATTATGATGTTATTAAAAGATAAAATGTATTTGAGTAACAAATATGTATAGAACCCTGGTAATATTATAAGTATAAAGTGTTGTTTTATTGGAACTGGTCCACCAACAGTAATTTAAAAAGCTATACTAATTCATGTACGAGCCGGACGTGAAGTGGCAATGAGACCTAGTGTATGCATTAAAGCTAACTAATAAATAGTAAGAGAGAGTGCTTAGTGTTATGAAAAATATGCAGATAAGTTGTAAGAAGGAACTCACCTTGTGTAGCAAGGAATGGCAGTGTAATAGAATTAAACAGTGTTTGTGGTTGAGACGTGAAGGACACGTCCCTGAAATATTTATAAGTTTGGAGCTGGCCATTATTTTGGTGTAGTGTGTGACAGGACACACCTACATGTATTGAGGTTATGAGCTGGAGGCGTGAATGCGACCATAGGTACCCTTATGTTAGATGAGACAGAGTAGCTCATGGTGTCCTATAGGTTTAAGGAATTTAGTATTACGCTCGTCCGTAATTACTTGATGCACTTTAGTGGTAGGTCGAGAGAGACTACCTGTGGTGTCAGTGTCCGATCGACTCGAAATGGATTGCCACGTGAGCAAACTAATCAGCTGCAATACACTATCGATATGAAATAAAGGTGCTATCCTATGCTTTAAATGTTAATAGAGTGAGTGTTAAATAAGTACATACACTAGCAACATATTTGACTAACATAATGGCAGACGTGAAACATTATTTATGTCTCAGCATAAATACACTTCGATGAAGTAAGTACATAATTGCAGATGTGGAACTGACACAGCAGCAGAGGACCAATAAGTGGATTTAGTAGTCAACTAAAGGTAGTGTGTTTTGAACACTCAGAACTGTACTATTACCACAAGCTACTCACATGTACAAAGAAGATGAGAAGACAACTACTAATCAAATATACTCGTACTATCTCTAAGAATAAGGTAATCGAAGATGAGTCAGCTAAGTAAATAAAATACAGATTTTTCAGGAATGTACCGAGCATTGGTTCAGTGTTCCGGTCCAGAAATAATAAATTGAAATTAAATAGGATTTATGATTGTATGCTTTGAGCATGAATTTTCTCTAGTACGTGGCTAACGGCGTTTTGAGCCATTTGTTTACCGATTTTATGACAATTAAGTAACCACGAGAGTAAAATTGAAAAAGTTCTGTTAACTTTGTTCCAGCAAAATATTGAAGGATAAAATGAATATATCCCCATTTCATTGTGACCCACCCTTAGATTTTAAATGAACAGAGTCTGAGGCACTCTTTTTGCTTGTTCTACAGGACAAACCAGATAATGGCAGCTTGGTAGTTGCGTGAAAGCGTGGAGTGACTTGGACACAACTCACAGTGACCCCTCCCCTTTCCCCATGTAATTTAGAGTGAACGTGAAGGACGCACACCATAGCAACTTTCCCTCCTCTACCCTTGCGAATGGAAGTGTAGAACGCCAGCCAATGCGGCTACAACCACGTGTGCAAAAATGATTTGTGAAATTTTCTTTCAGGTTTAGAAAAGACTGCTAAGATATAATCATCTGTTTGTGTATCATGAATAACTGTGTTATTTTCTTTGAATTTGTGTATGTAAAAATGTATTTAATGGATTTAAGATTTTTATAATTTTCCATATTTTTATGTGTTTGTTTGTCTAAGGCAATATGTATGCCAAAGTGTTTCATTGATTTTGCTTAAATTTTGAGGGATAATATTGCTTAAGAGGCAGTGAACATGCCAGTAATTTAAATAATTGAAGTAGGTAATCACTTTTATTTTAATATTTCTATATGTTTACATTTCAGTTATAATTTTTCTTGGGGAGTTAAGCTGTACTCTTGCTTCCCTTTTTGTAATTAAATTTTTTTTCTCCTTAACATTCAAAGACAATAAATTTAAGTAGAGGGTGATGTAGGGAAGCAGCCTACTCACGCTGTAATAAATTCTCATCAGTCTTTCCATTGTGTAGCAGCCAGTTCGCTTTAACTAGCTCTGACGTCATAAATGTTGCGCAATACTTCAAAAATCAAGTAAATAACCTGAAACGGTTCTAGCATGTCAGGAGTAATACTAAATTAATATGTGTTGAATATCAGTTCGATAACTTTAAGATGTTTGAGGTACTCAAAAAAGTAGGAATAGACCATAAAGATAGAAAAATGATATGGAACCTGTACAAAAACGAGACAGCAGTTATCTGTGGACGGACAAAACAAGAAGAGGTGCAGATACGGAAAGGTGTCCGACAAGGTTGCGCACTATCCCCTGTTGTCTTTAACGTGTACATTGAAGAGGCGCTGAAAAAAGTAAGGGAAAATTCACAGACAGGTGTAGTAATTCATGGCCAACGAATAGATATGATAAGATATGCCGATGATATAGCTGTCCTGGCTGAAAGTGAAGAAGATCTTGTAGTCCTACTGAATAGAATGGATAAAGTTATGGGTGAAGAATATAATATGAGAATTAATAAAGCAAAAACAAAAGTAATGGCATGCGACAAAGAAGATCAAGTGAAAGTCCAAGTTCATGTAGGCAATGAGCTGCTTGAACAAGTTGATAAATTTACTAATCTGGGCAGTAATATTACCAGGGAAGGAAGGAGCAAGGCAGAAGTGAGAAGTAGAATAGCTCAAGCAAAGGCTGCTTTTAACAAGAAGAAAAACATCTAAGAGCATCAGCCTTGAAACCAGGAAAAGATTTTTGAAATCATATGTGTGGAATGTAGCATGCTATGGGTGTGACACATGGACTCTCGGGACAGAGGAACAGCAGAAGCTAAATTCTTTTGAAATGTGGTGCTATAGACACATGCTCAAAATAAAATGGATCGACAAGGTCACAAACGAAGAAGAGAAGCTTCTGGAGTTTCATTGTTAAAAGAAGAGTGCAATTTACAGGCCATCTATTAAGACATAAAGGACTCCTGAACACAGTCATAGAGGGATATGTCGAGGGAAAAAGACCAAGAGGAAGACCACGACTGAGGTACATGGATCAAATAGTGAAAGATGTGGAATGTAACACCTATAAAGAAATGAAGAGAAAAGCTGAAAGACGCAGAGAATAGAGACAAGCTGCCATTGTAGCTGTTGCAAACCAATCCTTGGATTGACCACTACAGAAGAAAAAGAAGAACTTTAACCATTTTCGAAACTTGGACGTTTTTCTGTAAAAATCATTGGCGCAACAGAAAAGAGCTAGAGACTTAAAAATTTATATTTAGATTCCTTTTTCATAATAATTTAATAGAAACAGTGTTCTGGATCTCACAAATTAAGATTTTAGTTGAAATTTATAACTTTCTGGTTTTTGTCTTAAAACTTAAGGAAGCAAGATAGATTAAGTAGGCTAATAAATAAGGCTAGGATGTTTAGATTTAAGTAGAAGGGAGATCCGCTATAATCATAAAGATGTGAGAAGTTTCAACTGAATAACTATAAAACTATAGCGATAGCGTTTCTCCAAAGGGCAAGTTCAGAGCTCGTGTACTGCGTGTAGTGTAATTTAATTCTCTCGCCCAAAATATTTGACTTAGCCACGTCAGACTTTTATTATGATTACTTACCTGTTTGCTGAATGCACATTTAAATTGAGAGCTTTATCGGCCATCAGCAAAAGAAGCAATGATTTATTCAATAACTTAATGGGGTGCATTACTAGCCAAGCGGCTAGCCGGAAGAGCCGATTTGATCAGGCATTCCCTCAGCCGTCAGCACCGCGGCTTTATATATAAGAACGCTGCGCGAGGAAAAAAGGCCCCAGTTCTCTCCAGACACTGAATAGCACGCCACCTGTGTCGGGAGTCGCGTCGCGTCGGTATCATTGCTATAAACAGCCTCGGATGCCGTATTAAGTTACTCGGGATACGCGTAGCCATGAAATCATTTTCGAGTGAAGTGTTAATTCTGGGATGACTATAATTATCTATCTTCAGTTTGCGTCTGTCGTATTTTCACGTGCTGTCACGGGACAGACATTCTACCATCATTTAGCGTGGCGTTTTATGTACCTAATCATCAAATTATGGCGAGCATTCACTTAAACATTTAATTTGGACAGTTATAGTTGCATCAGCGCATTAGACTCTGAACTGCTCTGTTAGTCAGATTGCGTGGATTCTTTTTTTTTCATCTGTGACTTTCAGAATATAGAGAACGTTTTTCTCACGATCGTTTTTGATTATGAATCCCAGACAATCTCCTAATTCCTCAGAGCTATAAGCTGTAGCTATAAGTGTATTTCTCAGATGAAGTGGGCACTAGGAATTATAATTACAGGCTCCACGTTTTGCTAATCACTTTTTGGTTGCCAAAATTGTAGTTGGAGAGCCAGTGTTGAGAAAGGCAAAACAACAGCATAAATAAGAGGAACACATTTTAAATATCAATCAATCCACCAGCCGCCCCACAATTGGTGCACTGGCCGGGAAGTGTTTCTACATTCAACAAAAATTTATGACAACATAATTCCGTCCGCAGCCCCACATATGGTTAAACGGCCGGGAAATGCATAATTTCTACATTACGTTCTACATTATATACAACAATAATTTCCATCCGCCGCCCCACAGATTGGTAGTACATGTTCTGAGGCAATTTAGTATTGGAGGGCAGCGTGGAGGGTAAAGATCGTAGAGGGAGGCCAAGAGATGAATACACTAAGCAGATTCAGAAGGATGTAGGTTGCTGTAGTTACTCTGAGATTAAGAAGCTTGCACAGGATAGAGTAGCATGGAGAGCTGCATCAAACCAGTCTCTGGACTGAAGACCACAACAGCAACAACAGCGTTAACATTATAAAGTTTTAGAATGATCAAATGAATACGTTAGGCAAAATATACGATCTTACGAAAAAATAAGTTGCACTTAATAATAAAACCAGAAAGCTAAAAGTTGGTCAGAATATGCAAATGTATGTAACTTGAAGAGAGCAATATTTTGGCTATATTGGTGTTTTTAGCCAAAGCCGCAAAACATTAGACTCAGATAGCTGAAAATTTCGTATGCTGCATCAATTTCATGTGGAAACGTTAAATGTGTGACGGTAGTAAGCTACCTCTATTCCTTTTCAAGTTATTTACCACAAACCAGAATTGGAGCGAAAACTCCCTTATTCATGGTAGATTGAGTATCATTTGTTTTTGTAATAGGAAGTTCTAATTACTGTACTCGATTACATTCATGACATAGTAAAGCTATACCAAGTTTCAAGTCTGTATTGTAAATAACAAAGATTACAAGAAATCTTAAAGAGGCACTTCAGAGGTGATGTTCTACTGTCGGTTCCTTTCTGGAAATTCTGACTGGCAAAGTTTTGATGCAGTAACTAAAGCAAACTGAATTCTGGTTGTATAAAAATTAAGAAGACTGTAAATTGTTAAAAGACAGAGCTATTATTTAATACGTGTTCGAGGAAGGGGCATTTAGATACCGCTAACTGCGTTATTTTGTATATGTTCTTTTACTAAGGAGAGATGGTATGAAAAGAGGTCAATAGCTTTTACCAGACAAGCCGGTGGAAGTTTCAGTGGCTGGATACTTAATTTCCGACTTAGTGATTGTAATAAAATTTAGCTCAAATGTGAGGATCAGATCTAAAGAAGCATCTTAATTGCATAATGGCATAAGTGCGTAGACTTGGTTTGAAGACCTGTAATCTAATAGCGAAAATATTGGCAGTTGTGCCATTGTCTGTTTAACAAAGGGATGCCATGCCCATTTTATTTTAAACTGAAATAATGCCAGAATAATTTGAAGGCATCGGACTTTGTAATTCCTTAACTAAACGTTCGGGAAGGCGTGGTTCTTAGATATTTTGGCAGTGCAATTTGCACTAACAGCATGGACAATTTCTGCTGGCCCACTGCATCTCTTTGTTATCGGTGTATTGCGACAGCCCCACAGAGTCTAAAGCTGTAATGAGAAACATGGATCATTGTTTAATATACTGATGATTAATGTATAATTAAATTGTCTGAGTAACCAACTGGGTTAACTTAAATATATTTTACGGTATCTCCGTAAAATGTTACACATTAGTAAATGGTTGCCGCACCTGTAATGGAAAAAGATGTCTAGTTGTTACTGCAAGTAAAACAGAAGTCTGTCTCCTTCGCAGCAGTGAGGGAGACGTCAACGGTCATTCATTTATCCAAACAAATTATATCACAGAGATTAGTTTCAGATAAAGGACGGTGTAAACAGTGTTTGAAAGACTTTCTGATAGACTACTCCTTCTACTCTATGACGAATATCTTAACAGAGCTGTTAAGCCAGCTTAAGTAAAAATGTTCGTTTGATTTCAGTCTTGGTCACAACAGTCACGATTAGGTATTTTGTGTATGATAAATTTATTAATACTTTATAACAATGTTTCATTCTGACAGCGTGTTAATTCTATAAATATTAGCTGTTTCAATTTACCACATTGTGTTCACCTACTTCGACACCTCCTGACAAATGATCACGGTAGTATTATATTCTAGCCGTGTGATCTAATCCGGAGGTTTCCGGGCGGGAAGGCGTGCCGGTCCCCGGTACGAATCCGCCCGGCGGATTAGTGTCGAGGTCCGGTGTGCTGGCCAGCCTGTGGATGGTTTTTCAGGCGGTTTTCCTTCTGCCTCGGCGAGTGCAGGCTGGTTACCCTTATTCCGCCTTATTTACACTATCTCCACGTATGCATACACCATAATTCCTCTACCACGCAAACATTGCCGTTCCACTCGTCTGGTGTGTGGCATTCCCGGAGGGTCCACTGGGGGCCACAATAACCTGGGTTCGGTGAGGGGCGGCGGTGGGGTGAGTCGACTGCTGGGCATGTTGTGGGGTCGTGAACCACTGAGGGCTACGGCGGGGACGACGCTTCTCCATCGTTTCTAGGTCCCCAGTTCCATACAATACAAAACAAAGTATTATATTCAAATGTTGTATGTTTTTATGTTATACTTTCTGACATGTTCCACACCCACGAGAATCATCTCATTTTTGGGTATATTAAACTAAAAATGAATCTAATCTAATTAGTTAAAGGTTCTTAAAGCAATCCATCACTGCTTTATTGATATGAGGGTGTTACATATGCCCACTCGAATGGCGGTGACAACATATGTATTGTTTTGTAAGCGCCATTCGACCATCTGCATCAGTATTTTCTTTCATTCACGAGTCTTTTAGTTTGTCCCCAGCAGGTGGTGGCTTTTTAGAGTTCACGTTTCTCGATAGCACTTATTTCGTATTAATTCAAACAACATAAAAATAAAACAAACTTTATAAGTTGCAATCACAAATATACGTAATTTCAGTATGTTTTTGAAGAGTCTTTCTTTGAAAAGGTCTTTGCACTTTTAAATCTAAGATTTACATTAATTCATGTCTGCAAAATTCAACAGTTTCTTATTTTCCTGTATTGTTCTATTTCAGTGGCTTTTGAAATGATGGTTTGTCACTACATATGGATTGTACCCCTAGATATGCTGGTCATAGCAGATGCGACTTGCGGGCAATAAGTCTGGAGCGCCTCAGCATTATTCCAGTTACAGCAGCAAATGGTAGCGGAAAAACTACAAGAAACACATACAGCAGTATCAGGGGTTTGGTGTGCCTTTGACATAAGCAAACACTAGCGTTTCCATTTAAAATAAAACAAATAATTACAGATTTCCTGTAACGTAGAACATATACAGAAATTTATTGTAAATTTACCGAGCGTCCGCTTATTTGTCCTTAAGACGGGATCTGGTTTCGTTTCCCTGTCCTCGGCGTTTTTCTATTAGTGGTTACTAACACACCATACGTATCATCAATTAAAACATTTTAAATCATAGTTGCACTACACAGCTCTTAATGCTGGGGTGTAGAAGTTTACTATCGAGCACTTTTAGTTCATTTATTGTGCCGTGAAAATTACTTGGAGTATTTATTTGAAATACCACTACACACGCCAAGCAGCATCGACAATTGGAGGGAGTTTCTCCCACCATTGTTGTTGCACGTGGCAGCCAGTAGCCCTGCTGGCTTCGTGGTTATTTGTTCGCGTCTTCCGCTAGTGCTGCTACTTTTGTGGGTGTGATCGTTTAACCGTGTATGTGCGTGTGTGTGGACATTTTAACCTCTCGCATTATTTCACATCCCCACAGCACATTGGAGTGACGACCCACAGTGCTGGTGATTCGTGCTTCGGTAATTGAAATTCAACGCCCTTTTTCTGTGGCTGCGTCAGCACTGTAGTTCGATGAACGTCGCCCATCACAGTGCTTACTACGTTGTCGCGTTTGATTCATTACTGCATCGATTGTTTAATATTCATGTTCATATTTTACACATTGCTCTTTCAATAGTCTATACTTGACATACACGTTTCCTGTCTACGAACTCCGACTACACACACTGTATTTTTCACTCTACAGAATATGAATTACATTCCTGCGGAACCGACCAGTTTAAGTCTATGGTTTTTACTAATGTTATTACTTTCATAATTACATATTTACATATGTTGGTTTTTAAATATTGTTGTTATGTCTCCCTTGGCAACGGCCTTTCCACAGTGAATCCACCAGTTCCCATCAGGTCATCGAAGTTAAGCGCTGTCGGGAGTGGCTGGCACTTGGATGGGTCACCATTGGGCCATCATGCGCAGTTGCCATTTTTCGGGGTGCACTCAGCCTCGTCATGCCAATTGAGGAGCTACTCGACCGCACAGTAGCGGCTACAGACAGAGAAAGCCATCATAACGACCAAGAGCAGTGTACTGACCACATGTCCCTCCTATCTGCAGCCTCATCTGAGGATGACACGGCGGTCGGATGGTCCCAAAGGGCCATTTGTGGCTTGAAGACAGAGCGCTACATCTCCCTTACATGAGAGGTTTCCATATGGTGAGTGGGGCTTTTCAAGAGTAGCTTGTCATTTTGCTTCTACAAGTTACAGGTCATTTGTGCATTTCACTATTTAACGATAAGACAATACATTTTACGCCTGTTTATTTATTAAAATTGTGTTAATGCAGACAAAGTATTCCTTCAAATGAAAAATTGTAGTTTCTGTACTAGTCAGATTAGACATATTAAAAGTTTTTGAAGTGATCTACTTAATGTATTTTCACACTGCTCAGAAAACCTCTTCAAATTATTCGGAATTACTGTTACAGATTGGTTTTAGGCCAGACGTATTCCCTTGCTTTAAACTATTAAACTAAACTACATCTACTACTAAACTAATCTTCGTCATCGATCAACATTCTAGCATTATAGTA
The DNA here is from genome assembly GCF_023864345.2 of Schistocerca serialis cubense. Lineage (NCBI taxonomy): Eukaryota > Metazoa > Arthropoda > Insecta > Orthoptera > Acrididae > Schistocerca > Schistocerca serialis. The sequence continues at coordinate 11,890,677 of NC_064644.1, forward strand.
CGGTTCTGTTTGAAGAAACGCATAAGTAAATTCATGAAAATTTTTGCATGAAATGTATTCTTATATGTAACATCATCCAGCAAATACATTATTGAGAATACACTGACATTTATTACAAATATTTTCATCACATGGCTTCTAATAGTGTGACATTGCTCATACTCTAGCATACTTGATATTTAACTTTTCGTATTACAATTCGCAAATCTGTGCGTGCCCTAGATATCTTTTGAGATTGTGGTGACAGTTAAGTCGTTTGATCTTGAACGATGAGGTGTTGCCAAAAGATAACATCCAGGGTGTGGTATGTCTGCTATCCTGTATGGGCCTGCGATCAATAGCTGCTATTTACAGTTTTTCTTAAGCAGAGCTGAAGAATGTGGATGAGTGCGTAGAAGTACTAAATCTACTATAAAGTGTCGCTGGGTTTTACCCTCTCTTTTGTCATATGCCCATTTACATAGCGTTGCTTGATTCTTAAGTGCAATTAGTGTGTCGCTTACATTGTCTTGAAACAATGATTCTTCTTTCGCCAGTTAAGGTAGAGGCTGCAGCCATCCATTCTTCTCTGTTCTGTTAAACATTAGTTCAGCAGGTGTGCATGGTGTATTGTATAAGGGTAAATAGTTTACTATTTCCTCCAAAGCCTTGATGTAATCTGTCCATTTAGAATGATCTGAAATAGCATAAGTATGTATAAATCTGTTAAATTCTCATAGAATCTTCCTTGCAGAATTGCTTTATGGATGGAATTTTGAGGTAAGAATGCGTTTAATGGCTTGCTCCCTCAGAAAATATCTTCACCTTTGACACGTGAAGCTTGCAGCATTTTCTATAAGAATTTTGTTGGGTTTTCTATCATTGGTAGATAGTGTTGTGAGAATATTCGCATTATGGCAGAGGCCATTACTGAATTTAATACATATAACTTAACATATTTTATGAATACACCATAAAACACTACCTGATACTTTGTACCACTGCGTACAGCTGGGACTGGACATACGATATCGACACAGACCAATTCTCTGGATTTGGTTGATATGACTGGATTTAACTCAATGTCATTACACCTGCTTGCTGGCTTGGCTTTCTGACGAATCAAACAAGTTTTCAATTGGTTCTCCATGTACATATGGATCTTTGGAAAGTAACAATACCTTAGGCACTTATCTGTTCCTTAGTGGCCCCACAAATAATGAGCATGCCATACTAATGCGTGTTTAAGAATCGGGAATACACACGCGGCCATTGTTTTGCTTAGTGTTTCTTGAATAAAATAATAAATCATCATGAATTTTATAGTGTGATTTTACCTTTTCAGAAGTGTTCTGAGAAAGCTGTGTTTTTACAGTGTGCAATCTGTCATCTAGACCTGTAGTACTGTCATGTTTTTCACAGGTCTAAATAATACTGACAGTAGTGTGTGCCTGTCATAAACAAAATTCTACGGTCTGTAATCTGCTCCAAAATGTAATTTAAATGTGTTAGACCTTGAGGTAATGTGGATAGTGAATCTGTTATGATATTGTCCTTTCCTGGTACATGTACAATTTCAAATAAGTACTCTTTAATGGTAGCAGCCCATCTAGCAATTATCACATGTAGTAATTTGCAAGTCAGTAGAAGACTTACAGTTTTGTAGTGACAATACACACGCATATACTTACCAGAGATGTAATAGTTGAACTTTTGGTTGGCCCGTAGGACAGTTAAGACTTCTACACTACTGGCCATTAAAATTGCTACACCACGAAGATGACGCGCTACAGACGCGAAATTTAACCGACAGGAATAAGATGCTGTGATATGCAAATGATTAGCTTTTCAGAGCATTCACACAAGATTGGCGCCGGTGGCGACACCTACAACGTGCTGACATGAGGAAAGTTTCCAACCGATTTCTCATACACAGACAGCAGTTGACCGGCGTTGTCTGGTGAAACGTTGTTGTGATGCCTCGTGTAAGGAGGAGAAATGCGTACCACCACGTTTCCGACTTTGATAAACGTCGGATGGTAACCATCGCGATTGCGGTTTATCGTATCGCGACATTGCTGCTCGCGTTGGTCGACATCCTATGACTGTTAGCAGAAATGGAATCGGTGGGTTGAGAAGGGTAATACGGAACGCCGTGCTGGATCGCAACGGACTCGCATCACTAGCAGTCGAGATGACAGGCATCTTATCCGCATGGCTGTAACGGATCGTGCAGCCACGTCTCGGTCCCTAGTCAACAGATGGAGACGTTTGCAAGACAACAACCATCTGCACGTACAGTTCAAAAAATGAAACTTCCTGGCAGATTAAAACTGTGTGCCGGACCGAGACTCGAACTCGGGACCTTTGCCTTTCGCGGGCAAGTGCTCTATCAATCTGCCAGGAAGTTTCATATCAGCGCACACTCCGCTGCAGAGTGAAAATCTGATTCTAGTTCAAAAAAATGTTCTAATGTGTGTGAAATCATATGGGACTTAACTGCTAAGGTCATCAGTCCCGAAGCTTACACACTACTTAACCTCAATTATCCTAAGGACAAACACACACACCCATGCCCGAGGGAGGACTCGAACCTCCGCTGGACGAACAGTTCGACGACGTTTGCAGCAGCATGGATTATCGGCTCGGAGACTATGGCCGCGGTTACCCTTGACGTTGCGTCACAGACAGGAGCGCCTGCGATGGTGTACTCAATTATGAACCTGGGTGAACGAGTGGCAAAACGTCATTTTTTCGGATGAATCCGGGTTCTGTTTACAGCATCATGGTGGTCGCATCCGTGTTTGGCGACATCGCGTCGAACGCACATTGGAAGCGTCTATTCGTCATCGCCATACTGGCGTATCACCCGGCGTGATGGTATGGGGTGCAATTGGTTACTCGTCTCGGTCACCTCTTGTTCGCAATGACGGCACTTTGAACAGTGGACGTTACATTTCAGATGTGTTACGACCCGTGGCTCTACCCTTCATTCGATCCCTGCGAAATCCTACATTTCAGCAGGATAATGCACGACCGCATGTTACAGGTTCTGTACAGGCTTTTCTGGATATAGAAAATGTTTGACTGCTGCCCTGGCTAGCACATTCTTCAGATCTCTCACCAATTGAAAACGTCTGGTCAATAGTGGCCGAGCAACTGGCTCGTCACAATACGCCAGTCACTACTCTTGATGAATTGTGGTATCGTGTTGAAGCTGCATGGGCAGCTGTACCTGTACACGCCATCCAAGCTCTGTTTGACTCAATGCCCGGGCGTATCAAGGCCGTTATTACGGCCAGAGGTGGTTGTTCTAGCCTCTGATTTCTCAGGATCTATGCACCCACATTGCGTGAAAATGTAATCACATGTCAGTTCTAGTATAATATATTTGTCCAATGAATACCCGTTTATCATCTGCATTTCTTCTTGGTGTAGCAATTTTAATGGCCGGTAGTGTAATTCAGTGGTCGAACATGAACGTTCACACTCTGAAAGTGTACTACTAGGAGAACTAATTATGTTGATCTATAATTTTGAATCTATTGAGTTTACTGGGAACAGACATGCTCCAAGACCATGTCATGAAGCCTCAGCTGCTATAAAAAAAAATCTAAATTCGTATTTGGATGGCATAAAATATTTGATTTTACTAAAGCACGCTTTATAGCCTCTAAATCTTTTTTACAGGCGTCCATACAACACCAGGTGGCATTCTTTTTCAAGAGTTTCAAAAGTGAGAGACCGTTTAATAATGGTGAAGTTAATCCCAAAAAGGCTTTTAATTGCCATTTCGTTGTAGGATGGGGGAAGTTTGTTATAGCATCTAACCTACTGCAATCAGATTTGATGCTTGATAGTGAAATAATATATCCGAAAAATTTATATTTTTCTAAGTTAGCTGTAACACAGGTTTCAAAAAATTTATATAAAATTTTGTCAAATTGTTAAAGGTGATCTAACCATGTTTGAGTAGCACTGAGAGTGTCATCAACATATTCAGTTAATTTATCTAAAATATCAGGAACAAGCACTGTGCGAGATGCTGTAATAAAAATTCCTGCACTTTCATTTAAACCGAAAGGTAATACACAAAGTTGGTAACTCATTCTGGCATGAACAAAAGAAAGCATTTTCGTGACTCTTTATGAAGTTTTATATGTCAATAATAACTCGCTAGTGAGGTATTTTACACCATAGAATTTTTGTAATTGTCCGTCTAAAGTCTCTGGTTGGATACACATTGGTATAATAATTGCATTAATGGCTTTTCCATGTATAGAAAGTCTTGCCTGCCCATTTGCTTTTCCTACTGCAAGCAGTGGGCTACAGTAAGGAGATAAAGACGCTTCTATAACGTTCCAAATAATTATTTTCTTAATTTCATGATCAACAGCCTCTCGCTTGGTCCACAGAATGGTATATGATATCCTACAGCATGCTTCATGTGGATTTACATTCATTACCTAGACATACATATTAATTATGCCTGGTTTTTCGTCAAACATGTGTAAATATTTAATTAGCAGAGCCTCCAATGTTTGGTGTCGTTATTCACTTAAATGTGTGGGTTTTGTGATCTAGGTATTAATGCGTTCTCTGTTGTTTACACTACTCTCCTTTTGAGTCATAGCATACTCACAAGGGGCACTTTAGTGTTTGAGAAACCATACCTTTAACCCTGGACCTACCTTATCTTTCAGGCATGTGAAATAAATCAACCTTTTTTGTTCACCCAGATGCGTCAAAAAGAATTTCACTTTGCAAAAAAATTGAGTGCTGAGGTGGCATTCCACAGTGAAAGTACGTATTACTTGGAACGGGCACAATGTAACTCCATTCCTCATTGTTATGTCCACGTGTGTCTGCCATTTCACTAATATAGCTTTTACAACAATAGCGTCTGAGACTTTAGGATCTTGTACTGTGAACATTGGAACATTTGTGGCTTCCCTTATTCCTTACTTCTTCTTCTTGGCGGATGGGTCACTTAGAACCACGCGTAATCTACATTTGTTGGCCTTCCTTTTCGCCCAGTATTCCTTCATAAACAACAAACGGGCTAGCTTTCGTTACGTAGACCACGTATGTCGCTTAGTTGTTCTCTCTTCTTCCTCAAAACCCCGTGTGTTTGTGATTTTTCTGATTTCATTTCTGTCATATAGATTTGGAGACCCTAATTATCTGAGGTCTTTTTCCGTCTGTTTGTACCAGTTCGGTCTTGTAATTTTGTTCTTTGAAAATTTATGGATTATTCCTTACAAAAATGTTTGTGAGAGAACTGTAGTGGTAGATATTTTGCCAACACTTACTTTTATTTTAGCCCGTGCTGCCATGTGTACCTTATGTTGACACGTCTGTGACTACTCTGTGAGTTCGTCCGTGATGTCAATACCATCATTGTATCTAAGAATGTTTGTTTTTACTTGTTCTGTGCTCCAAGACCGTGTCGGTTCTCGTTTGGCGACGCAGACTGTACATGGGGTGACGTCTCCTCATTTGTAACCTCTACTATGTTTACGGAATGCCGTTGTTGTGCATGAGGTACTCATTTAACATAGTCACTTGACCCGGCATATCCCTGTTTTTGCAGACTATTGTTACTATTGTTTAGCGGAAAGTTGTTCACATTCTGGTTAGGCCTGTTCCAGTACTGTGAGTTTCGGTTGGCATAGTACTGATTATTGCCGTTGCCCTGATACCCAGGATGGTATCTTTTGTTAAACTTCGTTTTGTTTTTTATAGTTATTCTGCGGTCGTTGATCGGTAGGCTGGCCGGCGTAGCTCGGTGACGTGGGCGTTGACGCAATGGACTGTGACCCCGGCGCCCTTGCCGGCCAGCCATTATTGTTGCCATATCGTGGCTGGTTTAACTGAGAGGACCCATTCTTGTTATTCTGATTATAACTGGGTCTCACATCCTCGTGTATCAGACGAATTGTATCGAAGATGGCCATATACTAATCCAGGTCGTCCTCGGAAGCATACACCAAATCTTTAGGTATGATTGCGGGTAGCTTTCCCTTTAAGGGTTCTTATCAACTCTTTGTGTGAAACGGGCTAATGTCAGTGTCGCGTTTTCTTCAGGTATTTTTCAAAATGCAACCTGAGGCTGCCTTGCTTTTCATGAAAGGGTTCTGGATTGAAAACGTCTTTCCTCAGGAGCCCCTGTGTACATGTGCACTAGTATTTCTTCGTAAACGAATTTTCAAATTGCGCATATGTTTCGCATATTTTCAGCCGTTTCAGTTGCCCATTTGGCTCCGTGACATTGGCCATATCCTACCACAAACTGAATCTCTTGATGCTCTGTCAGGTGGTGGTGGGGGGGGGGGGGGTAATACATCTCGAAGGGATTTAATAAAAACAAGAGGATATGGAGTACGTTTCTCTAGATAGTACATTTGGCATTGCAGGTGTTTTATCGCATTTTCCTCCAGAAATAATGCAGGAAGTGTGGGTTTGTGTCCATTTTGAAGAACCCATGCGTCACCTCGTGACTAAAATCTAACGGATACTCCTCGCACTTTAGACTGTTGCCAAATGTTTGGCGAATTTTACGTGACGCATCCGGTATATATCTCCCAGCCGCCAGCAGTTCGTTGTGTATTCTATTAAACCCCGAGTGTACTTCCTCGGGCTATTTGGGTAAATCGTTTTGTAATACATCTCAGATCTGAAAAAATTCCTTTCATAAATTTTCACTGACACTATCATCTTTTCCTGCGATTTCAGTGATATTTTCCTTGACTATTTTTCCTTTCTTTCGCGCCAAGCAATGTGTAGAATTTGGGTAACGAACACGATGTTCATGACGTGTAATGACTGTCAACGTTACCGATTCACATACACAATATTTATTTACATACATTATACGGAAAGATACAACTTAAACACTTGGCGTCTCAGAAAACACTGCCCAAGGTCCAGAGATACTGTTTTTGCCGCGATATTTTTGGGGACGTAAGTCCATCGAGCTCGTGTCCCCACAAGTGTTAACTGTCTGTGATATCTTGACAATGCACACTACCCTGTTGTTTTAACTGACTATACTTTTCGCTAGCAACATTTTCTGTACAAGTTTCCATATTTTTCACAGTTCTTAACTTATTGTGATTTTTACTAAGTTTTTGTACTGTGCTGGGAGGTCCTTAGATACATTCTGTAAATGTGCAATTTCTTATCTACGGTGGTACATTGCAAAGACAGATTATCGATATCTGAATTTAGCGTTTCTATGTCATCCGAGTGCGGATATCATGTGATTGTTGCTTTGTGGCAAGATCTTTTGTTCGTTCATCTAACTTTTTATCGATCAGGGTAGTTAGTTGGATTTTCAATTAATATTGTAATTGATTAAATTTCAAATCGAAATTAGTTTGCAGAGATTTTATGTCATTGTCTTGTTTGTCGTGTCCAGCATTTAAATTGGTTCTTCAAACATCTGTTTCAAGTATGCCATTGTATCGGCTTATGGAGACTACGTAATTTGTGCACTTTTTGGAGGAGAGGTGTCTACCAAGAAATCTATATCTACATCTACATACATACTCCGCAAGCCACCGTACGGAGCGCGGCGGAGGGTACCCTGCACAGCTAGTAGTTATCCCTTTCCTGTTCCACTCGCAGACAGAACGAAGGGAAAACGACTGTCCATACTCCTCAGTATGAGCCCTAATTTCTTGTATCTTCTTGGTCCTTACGCACAACGTATGTTGGCGGCAGTAGAACCGTTGGGCAGTCAGCTTCCAATGCCAGTTCTCTAAACTTTCTCAACATTGTTTCTCGAAAAGGAAGTCGCCTTCCCTCCAAGGATTCCTAGGTGAGTTAGAGAAGCATCTCCGTAACACTTACGCGTTTTCCGAACGTACCGGTAACAAACCTATCAGCCCACCACTGAGCTGCTTCGATGTCCTCCTTCAGTCCGACCTGGTACGGATTCCAAACACTCGAGCAGTACTCAAGGACAGATCGCACCAGCGTCCTATACGCCCAGACATTTGAACGACTTGACTGTGTCAAGCAGGACACTAGTAGTGCTGTATCCGAATATCACAGGCTTGTTCTTCCAACACATCCGCAAGAGCGTGTCTCCATGCTGCTCACTTTCGTAACGGATTTGTGCGTGGTCGAGGTTACTGTTCGAAATTTCTGTTTCTTCCTGTTCAGAACTTGACGTTGGTTCATGTTCTGAAGGGAGAATTTGTTCAACATTTTGTTCAACCAAATTATATGACTCGATTTTATCACCTACCGACAACTTGGCGTTGTCTTCCGCAGCCAATGGATTGAATTTGCCTACGTTTGTCGTACATAAGAATCGAAATAAAATTCGACAGCGAAAAGTTTGAAACTATGGATGTAGAAAATTATTTACGAGTGATCTGCAGTATTTTTTTCCCTAAGCACCTTCGTTAATAATTGCATTTAGGTTCAACAATACCTGCATCTGGCTCCTTCACCATTATGTGTTACTACTGCCAAGATACAGTGATTTTGAAATTCACAATACAACAACCAAACTGAATTTAATTGAAGTTCTGTTTTATAACACTTGATAATCAACTTCTGGACATAAACTTGAAATAAATGATAAATTACGTGCATCCGTGAAAGATATTTCCTCTCCTAAAGGTTTGCTGTCTTACCTTGATTGTAGAGAACTGCCGAACTGAAGTCGGCAAATTTCATGGGCCGGGGTGAAGCTATTGCTCTCCCATCTTTTGTTTGTACTCCGAATCATCAGGACTGGCATAAAAATTCTGGTGACGTTACGTCCATGAAACAAAAAAAGGATTTATGTAGCAAACATTCAAAACAACTACTGTCATGGAATCGCCAGTTTATAAGTGGATCTTTCTTCTACTCGTATTTCGTCAGTTTATACCTGTTCTTTTATTGTACTAGGAAGGGATAACATGAAAAGAGGACAGTGATTTCACCAGACGATCCGGTGAAAGGTTTAGTGGCTGGATATTGGATTTCGGACTTAGTGATCGTAATAAAATTTGGTTGAAACGGGAGGATCAGATCTAAAGAAGCATCTTACTTACGCAACGGCATACGTGCGAGGGACTGTTTGGAAGGCCTGCAATCTTATTGCGAAAATATTAGCATTTGTGCCATTGCTTGTTTTACAAAGGGGTGCCGTGCACATTTTATTTGAAACTGAAATAATGGCAGAATACTTTGAAAGCATTGGACTTTATAATCTCCGAACTAAACGTCCGAGAAGACGAGGGTCTTAGATATTTTGGCCGTTCAATTTGCACTACCAGCGTTGATGATTTCTGTTGGCCCCATGCATCTCTACTGTTACCGACATATGACAACAGTCTAAAGCTGTAATGAGAAACATGAATGAATATTCAATATATTGATGATTAATGTCAAATTATTAGAAGAACCGATTGAATTAACTTAAATATATTTTATGATATTGCATGGGGGCTTAATTAAATAAGAATGCAAATAATTTTAATTTTAGTAGCTGAATGTCCGGCTACGAAGTCTCGTAACCGGTTGGCCCTGACTAGTATTAGTACGCAATCTGACTGCATAGAATAACAACAAAGAATGAAAGAAAATTTCAGTTAACACAATTAATTAAGTCCCCAGCAACTATGAAAGCTACGAAACAACAAGGCACAAGTGTAGCTGTTCTGTGTGTCGAAGTGTGATTCAACGTACACATCTGGCACGGTTCTTCCTCAAAAAGACAAGATATTTTAAATACCATTTACACTGAATTAATTAAATGAAACTAAAATACTATACTTGCACATAGAAACCAGAATTACACTCTAATACATGAACACAAGCCAGATGCTTTGTTGACTGAACCTGTGACCAAGAGGCATTATTGTTTAAGACATTTGAAATAAAAACAAAAAAAATTATTACCTTCATATATATTGACGAAACATACACTCTAATCATTACAACATCCGCAATCGAACAGCATCGGCTGTGTAGCCCATCAGAACAACTGCATACAACATGCTCACAACTAGTCACAGCTACATCGGAACTCCTACTTCCCACTTCTCAATATGCACTCTCCACGACGACTTCTCGACAAGAACTCTCCACTAACACATCTCAACAAGCACTGCCAGTGGAGGCGGCTGAATAATACTCTTTGGCGCAATCTCTGGCGCTGTGACTCGGTGTACCACCTTTCATATGCCCCTCCCCCACGGGCTAGAATTTGATGGTATTTTTGCCAGCATTGGTGGTGAAAATACTACCAAATTCGTCCAAAAGATACAGACAAAAATTAAAAAATAATATTAATAAGTACATATCACATAACTAAATAAATTTTGGCTTTGCACCGACCCTTCAATAACCTAATATATAAAATACAGTAAGGAATACAAATGCTTTCATACATATGATTTTACATAATAGTTTACATAAGTATTATTCAATCAATGGCACCCAGTAATGTTGAGCAGGTGAAGACACCAACAAGTGACATTATTTCAGTAGAAGCAGTTCCATCAGTGGCACCCAGCAATGTTGAGCAGGTGCAGACACCAACTAGTGACATCATTTCAGTAGAAGCAGTCCATCAGTGGCACCCAGTAATGTTGAGCAGGTGCAGACACCAACAAGTGACATTATTTCAATAGAAGCAGTTCCAACAGTGGCACCCAGCAATGTTGTGAGGTGCAGAATCCAACAAGTGACATCATTTTAGTAGAAACAGTTTCATCAGTGGCACCCAGCAATGTTGAACAAGTGCAGGTAACAGTCCATAATATTCACTATCACTAATCAGACAGTTCATCAGAGTTCATTAGCAGAAATTAAACATTTCCAAGTGGCACCCACCAATGTTAAACAATTGCAGGTAACAGTCCATAATATTCACTATCACTGATTAGACAGTTCATTAGCATATGTTGAACAAGTGCATGTATGAACAACAGTTTGAATGCACACACAATTGCTTTTACAAAATTATTATCAATGCTCTTACACTAAACATACAAATTATAATAAACACACAAATGATATCAGATAATTGTCATATTAAATATTACAAACACACAAATATCAGTAAACCTATAAGATTTATGGGTGTCAGTGCAGGCCACAAGAAACAAGTAAAATAATATATAGGAGATAGATCGGTACCAATTATTTGGGATTAGGAAAGGAAAACACACAAAACACACTCACTCATCTTTCATCCACATTAAGTACTACTGTGTAATTGAATAGTGTTACCTGTGTAAATGCAATTCTGTCCAAAATTTTATGTTCAACTTGTGTATCAAGTAGTAGTGGCAGCAATGTATAACAGTCAATAATAGTTAGTCAACGTCATAGTCATCATGTCAAGACCAATGTTTGCCAAGCCAAATCAAAATGTACGGTTGCTGAACAACTGTCAGTGTGCCAAGATATGCAATTACTTCCTCTCTCCAAAACAAAAGTATATACTGCTTATTGATTTAACAAAGTGTGTGTGTAGACAATCTTCCTTCCACTTGAGTGTTTTGGTCTACCATCTTCATCCTCCTTGTTCCATATAGACCAACAAAAAAATATGCTCCTCACTTACTTTACCTCTTATCCACCAAAACTCCAATAACCATCAGCATCACATAATCTCAATACTTCAATAATACCTCTTATGTCGATACATATAAACCTTATCATCAATATCATTTACCTTACCTCTTGTCCACCAAAACTCCAGTAATCATCAACTTTACACAATCTCAATACCTCAATAATACCTCTTCAATACGTCGATACATATAAACCTTATCGCCAATATCATTTCACTTCCATAACAACTCTTTCCTCTAGTCAGTCTCCTCGAACAAGTACAGATAAAATCGTAGTGCAAACTTCAATTCATCATCCCATACAATCTGAAGACACAATGTCCACACACAAACTCTGTGTAGTCCTCCTGAGCCAAATCTTCTACTCATTATGAATTCTAAAATACATTTTGGTTACCTTGTCCATCATAAAATAAAAGAAATGCATACATGACCTCTAACAGCCTTCAGTTTGAATAACTTTCAGTAAGTAGGTGCGAGTACGTAGTATGAAAGATCACATAAGTCTTTGAGTGAATAAATCGTAATATTTCGCAGTGTGTACACCACTTTAAGAATCATGGAAAAACAGAAGCAAACATGTGGAGTATTTCTTGTGTCAAGTGTCACTTGCTATTTCAATTGCTCACGAAGAATACAGTGTAATAACTGTCAATGGTCTAAACCTAGTGTTGGTATGTCATGTCGTTAGCTTCCTTCCTACTAGCATAAATTTAAGCATCTTCCATAAAACCTCCAGCTCATGGCAGTTCATTTTCTTATCTTAAAATATAAAGCACTGAGCGTAAGCAAAACATGCAATAGCGAGTAAATATACCAGTAGAGAACACAATCTCAACAAGTGGATGCAGCACAATCCCTACAACGAGTCTCTGTCAAGCGAACAATCTATAATTATCACCATACTGTGGCCTAAACTCCATGTTCGTACACCTTATATCAGCATTTCTATACACCAAATTAGAGTATATTTATGACAACAAAACAGAAATGTGTAAATATGCAATCCATACGCAAAGCAGCAAATATATATCTTACACAATAAACAGGTCATTAGCATCATATCAGCATAAGCAAATAAACGTTCATATGTAATCTTAATAAGTAAACATGAAGGTGCAAGCAGAGAAATCACAAAGTGTAACCTACATACATAACCACATCAGCACAATTAATCAGGTGACAATTATAATTTAAATAAATAAGCACAGCAGGCACATAATAGAAAAATATGACATCAGTGAAAAAGCATAGCAGCCAAGCAATGCATAATATACATAAGTAACAACCCTGTTCATTAATCAATCATTGTCAATATCAGTTAACACGAAGTATGAATCACGTAATCGCGAGCAGCAAATTACGTCCAAAGTACGTACCAAGTGGAAATATGTTACCTGAAAAATAAACTCAATTAATAGTTACCTTTTTAGTTTATTAGTTTCTTCTTGGAAATTACATTCTTCCTGAAAATTTCTCGATAGCAAGTCCTCTTAACGTCGGACACACACAGAATTTACCTGAAGTTCTTAAATATTTTATACAACCGTATCCTGAAAAATACTGAACGTTAATAACATAATTTATCAAGTCACTATAGCTTTATACTGAATTTAATCAGAGAAATTCGGCAGTGTATCTGTTTACGGCTGTCAGTGCATTCGCACTGAGCGCTCGATCAGCTATCGGTACGCGTGACATAGGAAGTAATTGTTTGCGGTCAACGACTGCCTTGTGCGGCGCGCAGACTTGACTGTTGCTTTGAGTATGTGCCGCCGCCAGAACACGGCGCAGTATCCTTGTACTCTCCGTGTGTTTACGTATAACCGTTAGTTTCTCAAAAGTATGTCATTCCACAAAAATTTTAACGTTCGATATATGATGTATTCCCTTAGAGCGCCGAGATTTAAGAGTTTCTACTTCAACAGTGTTATCATGAATAATTTTGCGAACTCTATATGGACCGTTATAAAGCAGAAAAAATTTGCGACACAAGCCTTTCCCTTTGTGAGACGAACGATGAGACTTAACTAACACCTTTTGACCAACTGACAAGATTTTTAAACGACCAGGACGTTTAGCTGATTTCTCTCTTCTAGCAGCCGCAGATGCAATATTTTGCAGAGCCAGGTTCACAACTTCAGAATGCCGCAGTTTCCGTGTAGGCGGAAAAGGAACGATTTCAGAAATGCGATTTGTCGGTGCTTTATTTTTTAATATCAATATAGGCGGTAAAGAAGTTGAATCATTAGGGAGTTCATTCAGAATGTTTTGAAAAATATGAAGATACTGATCCCACGTTCTGTGATTCTGATGACAATAAAGTCGACACAGTTTATTGATTTCCTTCATCCATCTCTCTCAAGCGTTAGATTGAGGGTGAAAAAGTGAAATGAAAGTTGGTTTAATCTTACGACGCCGTAGAGTATGAAGCCAAATTTTAGAACGAAACTGTGATCCATTATCTGATATAACCTTATCAACATGACCCACTTCTTTAAGAAAATGTTTGATGAAAGCGTTAGATACTGAACGAGCTGTTGCTTTGCGTAAAGGTGTAAAACACACATATTTTGATGTCAATTCCACTGCTACCAAAATGTACGCAAAACCATTAGTAGAACGAACCACTGGACCGAACAAATCGACTGCAGCCATGTCTTTTAATTTCGCTGGAATGATAGGAAACAACAGTGCTCTTTGAGTAATAGTTGGCAGCTTAGCCTTTTGACATAATTTGCATTTGGCAAGAACAGATCGGCAATAGTTTTCTGCACTACAACGCCATTGTCTTCTATCTCTTGAAATAAGTGTGCACCTAGGCCTTAGTATGATGAGTCCGTCGCCAAACAAAAATCTTTAGATAAATCCGGGTGTGAAAGAAGTGGAGCAGCAACTAAAGCATCACGAAGTTGTTCAAATTCTGACTGAGCTTCCTCATCCCAACACCAATTAGAATTCTTTCCAGACAGTTCACATAAGCGAGGTGTGGCCAAATCGTCCAATCTAACAAAGCGTCTAAGAAAATTACAGACACCAAGGAAACTACGAACATCACGTTTTGTAGTAGGAACAGCATAATTACGAATAGCGTCTAGTTTTTCTGGATCAAAAAGAATACCTTCTGTAGAAATAATATGAGCAAGAAATTTCACCTGAGAACGACCAAATTCAGATTTTTTCAAGTTCACTGTAATGCCAACTCTTGCAAAAACACGTAATAATGAATCCAAAGTTTTTTTATGCTCACTCCAAGAACGTTTAGCAATAAGAATGTCGTCAACATATGAAGTAATATTGTCACGAAGATAAACAGGTAAAATTTTGTTTAAACTACGAATGAATGCTGCAGAAGATAGAGTAAGTCCAAACGGTAATTTCCGAAATCACTTGTGGGTAAAATAGTCATATCCAGTTATTATTTACGGACTCTCTAGATAGATTGATAATTGAACAGTTGTTATGATAGATACAAAGAATAGTAAAACAGTAGGAAGCAGTGCAGAAAACTAAAAGGGAAATAGCACAACTACAGCTCGGGGCCCTGTGCACGCTATGGCACATATTCACTCAGTGTAGTGAATCCCCTGAGGACCTTAATAGCCGCACATAAATTCCAGTTTGTGACTTTGTGGCCAATTTGGTGGAAGTGCGTACATTAATTGATCTAACCATGAACATGGATGTATGTCGTTCTTAGAATTGCGAAAGATCTTAAATTTCCGAACAGTTAAGAAGTGTTTATAGTCAATGTTTTCTCCTCGTGGCGACAAAGACCTACCGCGTCTGTCCCAGTCCCAATGTCGATTATTGTCAAGTTCACGCGCCTGGCGCTCTCTTGTTGCATCTCGTAAATGAAACAAATTACTTTCTTCAAACCCCTCTGCTATCTATGATTCTAAATTTCTTCTACTGTCTTTTCCTACGATTTCGCTTTCAATTTGTTTGACTTGCTTTCCTAATGCCTCAAATTCCCTTTTAATGCGTTCATTAAATTTTCCCTGATTTTCAACATGTTTATTTATGTTCTGGTACTCTTCTGTTTCTGCAAATATGAACTAAGACTTGTCAATTTATCTGCAATCTCCTCAACTCTTTCCGATAAGTCACCTATTTATTCTTTCTGTTTATTTACGTCTTCCGTAAGTGTCGTGACTCGGGTTTCAGTATTGACACATTTAGTAGTTAATTGTTCATACTGTTGTGTTAAGTTATTTATTCTGTCATTTGGTACGGATTCCTCAATTCTTTCAAATATTTCTTCCTTATCGTGTGCACGTTGTAAATTTAACTCTGAAAATTTTTGTGCTATTGCACGATCTCTTTCTTCCTGTTCTTATCCTGTTCCTTTTGTCTGATTTCTATTGAAATTAATCTATTAATGTGAGCATTCAAAATCGGTTGTACTTCTTCTCTAATTTCTTTCTTTAGTTCATCTTTCATGTTTTTAAAACATGTCCCTATTCGTGAGTCTAACCGAGTTTCTATTTTTTTTATCTCTGTCTTTATTTGAGATCTGAACTGTGATCCCAGTGAGTCTAACCATGTTTCCATTGTTTCCATCCGTGATCCCAAATTTAATATAGCACCCATCAACTGCTGCATATTAACTGGTTCGAAATTCTTTTTGCCCCTAACATTTCCCGCAAAACCAGCTTCCTTCGTCATAGCTGTAAAGCTATCTGTGTTCGATACTATTCCAGAATCTTCTGTTGTTAATCTCGTATTCTGAAAATTCTTTAATTGTGAAAAGTTTTGAACTGGTTCTGGACTATTTTCCCTGCTTATTAAATTGTTTTCTACTTCATTATTCATCATACTGTTCTCCTGTGATGGCGAGTTCGCCATGTTAACAATTTCGTCATTCTCACTATCCATCATTTTTGCCTTTTTCATCGATCACGTAATCATTTACAAAACATACAAAACTTGTCACTATACTAAAATTACACACAATATGACACTTTATCACCAACAATACCATTCACACGAAATGGATCCCTCGAACACGATTAACGAACAATTGAAATCTTCATAATTGCACAAAATTGTCAAACGCGTATACAAGAGATCAAAAATTAAATTCTGCAAAAATACCATTAAAAGAATAACAAGACAACTACAAATGTTCAATTACCAAATCTACACATGCAATATTCTATTACTACAAATTACTACAACAATACTACTGTCTGCTATTTTTACTATCAGAAGATTCCAAGGGACGATCCGAAGCAGCGGTCGCCACGTGCATGGGGGCTTAATTAAATATAATGCAAATAATTTGAATTTTTTAGTAGCTGAATGTCCGGCTACGAAGTCTCGTAGCCGGTTGGCCCTGACTATTATTAGTACGCAATCTGACTGCATAGAATAACAACAAAGAATGAAAGAAAATTTCCGTTAACACAATTAATTAAGTCCCCAGCAACTATGAAAGCTACGAAACAACAAGGCACAAGTGTAGCTGTTCTGTGTGTGGAAGTGTGATTCAACGTACACATCGGGCACGGTTCTTCCTCAAAAAGACAAGATATTTTAAATACCATTTACACTGAATTAATTAAATAAAACTGAAATACTATACTTGCACGTAGAAACCAGAATTACACTCTAATACATGAACACAAGCCAGATGCTTTGAACCTGTGACCAAGAGGCATTATTGTTTAAGACATTCGAAATAAAAAAAAAGAAAATTGTTACCTTCATATATATTGACTAAACATACACTCTAATCATTACAACTTCCTCAATCGAACAGCATCGGCTGTGTAGCCCATCAGAACAACTGCATACAACATGCTCACAACTAGTCACGGCTACATCAGAACTCCTACTGCCCACTTCTCAATATGCACTCTCCACGACGACTTATCGACAAGAACTCTCCACTACCACATCTCAACAAGCACTGCCAGTGGAGTCGGCTGAATAATACTCTTTGGCGCAATCTCTGGCGCTGTGACTCGGTGTAGCCACCTTTAAATATCTACGTAAAATGTAACACATTACAAAATGGTTACCGCACCTGTAATGGAAAAAGGAGTCTAGTTGTAACTAGAGGTAGAAACAGAAGTGTGTCTCCTTTGCGGCAGCGAGGGAGACGTAAGGCTAACATTCATTTATTTAAACGAAATATATCACAGAGATTAGTTAAAGGTTCTTAAACGCAGCTGATCGCTGCTTTATCGATACTGGAATGCATGTCAGCAAATGTTTCAGTTGGTGGTCCGCTGGGCATCTATATCAATACAACTAGTAAGGCAGCGGTAGAACACACTTCGCACCGAGAACTGTCAAACGCCCTCCTGCGTTGTCTCTGATGACGTCAGAGCTGGGTAGACTTGAAAGTGTTTTCGGTAAAAGTAGAAAGTGAATTCATGAGAACTGTACACCGTTCTGGATCGCTTAGATTTCACGGAAGTAACTGTTTGTGTGCCGCCCGTAATGTTGACAAAACCGTGTCGCAGGTGGTGAGATTATTTTCCACTTTTAAGGTGAGCAATTACCGTTTGGTGATTAGAAATCAGGGCGATAGACCATTTTACTTGAAACTTCCCGTAGAGGTCGCCTCTGAACTGTTGAGTCTTGCTTCCGATAGGGACATTAGATACAATACTAGGAGTTATAGATTGGCCTGTACTGCGTAAGGATTACACTTGTATTGATTGTCTCGCCACCTACGGCTAGACCAAAGCACTACACTGAAGAACCAAGGAAACTGGCACACCTGCCTAATATGGTGTAGGGCAGCCGTGAGCAAGCTGAAGTGGCGCAACACGCCGTGGAATGGACTCGACTAATGTTTGAAGTAGTGTTGGAGGGAACTGACACCATGAATCCTGCAAGGCTGTCCATAAATCCGTAAGAGTATGAGGAGGGGGGAGGGGGGGGGGGAGGTCTCTTCTGAACAGCATGTTGCAAAGTATCCCAGATAATCACAATAATGTTCGTGTCTGGGGATTCTAGTGGCCAGCAGAAGTGTTTAAACCCAGAAGAGTGTTCCTGGAGCCACTCTGTAACAATTCTGGGAGTGTTGGGTGCCGCATAGTCCTGCTGGATTTGCCCAAGTCCGTCGGAAGGCACAATGGACATGAATGGATGGAGGTGATCAAACTGGATATTTACGTACGTGTTACCTACCAGAATCGTATCTAGTCGTATCAGGGGTCCCATATTGCTACAACTGCACACGCCTCACACCATTACAGAGCCTCCGCCACCATGAACAGTCCCTCGCTGACATGCAGGGTCCGTGGATTCACGAAGTTGTCTCCATACCCGCACGTGTCCATCCCCTCAATACAATCTGAAACGAGATTCGTCCAACTACGCAACATGTTTCCAGTCATCTACAGTCCAAAGTCGGTGTTGACGGGCCCGAACGAGGAGTAAAGCTTTGTGTCCTTCGACTCCGAAAGCCCATATCAATGATATTTCGTCGAATGATTCGCCCACTGACACTTGCTGATAGCCCAGCACTGAAATCGGGAGCAATTTGCGGAAGGGTTGCATTTTTGTCATGTTGAACGATCCTATTCAATCGTCGTTGGTCCCGTTCTTGCAGGATCTCTGTCCGGCTACAGCGATGTCGGAGATTTGATGTTCTACCGGATTCCTGATATTCACGGTACACTCGCGAAATGGTCGTACGGGAAAATCCCCACTTGGTCGCTACCTCGGAGATGCTGTATGACATCGCTCGTGCGCCGACTAATAACACCACGTTCAAACTCACTCAAATCTTGATAACCTGCCATTGTAGCAGCAGTAATCGTTCTAACAACTGCTCCAACACTTGTTGTCGTATACAGACGCTGGCGACCGCAGCGCCATATTCTGCCTGTTCACATATCTCTGTATTTAAATACGCATGCCTGTACCAGTTTCTTTGGTGTTTCGGTGTATTTTGTGCGTGTGAACTGTTACGGAATAAATCAGTGAGTTAAAACTCAAAACCCTTTTTTTTTCTCATAGTTCCTGATCCTGCTGAGTGAATGCCAGGTAGGAACATCTTCTTTCAGTGAGTACAAGGAGTAATGTGGTCTTGTAGACTGGAAATCCTTGTCAGTATATTCTGCATAGCTTTCTGGCTTACCGCAAAAATAGTTTTCAGGCTCTTGTAGACGGCAAAGATAGGTGCAAAGCACACACGACGATTTAAGTGTCTTTTCATAACGACATAACGAAGATGATGAATATAATGTTCTCCTTAACACATTTCTCATGCTTTTTGAGAGTTGCTTTCTATTAGAACGTTCTAAACGTGATACTAGCAGTAATAGGCAACTTAGGTGGCTGACTCGTGCGATAAGGATATCATGTAGAGCAAAGCGAGAACTATATCAAATTGTTAGAAGTTGTCACAATAAAGCTACAGTAGCCCATTACAAACAGTATTTTAAAGTGCTTAAAAATGTTATTAGAAAGGCAAAGAGTATGTGGTGTGCAAATAGATTAGTCAATTCTCAGAATAAAATTTAAAGCATATGGTCAATTGTGAAGGAAGTCTCTGGTCAGTAACACAAGGTCGGCGATATCTTCGTAAAGGCCGTTCGTAGTAAAAATATTTCTGTTACTGATAAATCAGATGTATGTACAGTATTTAACAATCATTTTCTGAGCATTGCTGTTGAATTAAATAAAAATTTAGCTTACTCAGGGAATCATTTCTTGTCAAATGCCTTTCCGAGATTGATGTCTGAAATAGTCCTCTGTGATACAGACAAGGGGGAGATTGAGTCAATAATTAAATCACTGAAGGCTAAGGACGCACATGGTTATGGTGGACTACCTATCAGAATATTTAAGTACTGTTCTGCACATGTTACCCTGTATTTAGGAATATTTGTAATTTTTCCTTTAGAAATGGTCAGTTTCCTGAATGATTGAGGTACTCAGTAGTAAAGCCGGTGTATAAAAATGGAGAAAAGGGCAATGTAGATAATTTTAGACCTATTTCTATGCCATCAGTGTTTCCTAAACTCCTTGAAAAGGCTGTATATGTAAGGATAATTGATCATTTTATATCACACGATTTGCTGACAAATGTACAGTTCGGCTTTAAGAATCGTTTAACAACTGAAAATGCTATATTCTCTTTTTTCTGTCAGGTACTGGATGGGTTAAACAAAAGGTTTCGAACGTTAGATATATTTTTTGATTTTACGAAGGCGTTTGATTGTATTGATCATAAGATATTGCTCCAGAAGCTGGACCACTACGGAATGCGGGGAGTAGCTTACAATTGGTTCTGTAACGACAACTGTACATATAATAATTTTTTTTTATGAATTTAGATAAATTAATATAAGCAATGTGTTGAATTTCTTTTTCGATTCTTTTCGTGTCATGTTAAAGAAACTGTGAGCAACATTTGAAATGAATATTACTATTTATGTTAGATTTCAAATAATGTGGTAATCTAAGGAAAGTGTATTTAATGTTAAATACTGTTGTAAGATGTGAAAATTGTAATTTATACACTTGGTCCATACGTAGGTAATGCATTAGGATATGTGTAGTAGAAAACCTGTGGTGAATACCCTACCTGTAGGGGAGCGGGAAAAGGTGGAGGCAGGCGAGGCGAAAAAAGGCACACTGGCGCGGTTCGGCATAACGGGCACAGTATAACAGTCGGAGGCGAGCAACAGTCGGAAGTACACGTACTGTACCGAGGAGGCTACCCAGAAAAGTGGATTCCATTGAGCCTCGGATGAACCGATTCCGACGACTACTTGGCATGGCTATATTCTGAGGCACAAAATTGGAAAGATTGCGACGCTAAGAAGATGGAAAGTGCCGATGTTGTGTGAGCCTTAGCCGTGCTTGCATGTGTGCCGTGCTGCCCGCTACCTCGCTGCCCGCCAACCGCCGCACCGACTTGCACAGGTCAAACATTTATTTCATCTTTAGAAGTGTATCTGTGTGGACCAGTGTCGAAACTGTTTCTAACTGTTCAATAATAACGTGACTTTTACCAGAATTGCCTTAGCCATTACTGATCCTGATCACTGACCTAGACAGGATCCTTACCTCTTATTGTGCAATCCGAGTATCCTGAACTGAAAGTTTAATGTTAGTGTTAATGAAAATTATCAGCAGATTAATCTATGCCATAAAGGAGCCTAAAACTTCTATGTGTTATTGCAAATGTTGAGAAAGAACAAAAGTGTAACTAAATTGGAAGAGAGTTTTTGTTGGATTGAGTTAGCGATGTTATTTAATTAATCTGAGACAGAAATAATGACAGTTAAATAATTCAGAAGTGAGACAAAAGAGTAATTATCCAGAGATTGATAATTTTGAGTGTTAATTTGCCTGCAGTACCTAATAGTTCCAGTATAACGACCATCACAGTTTCAGGCCCCCCCCCCCCCTTCTCTTGTCCATTCTTTCAAACCTTGAAATGTGTTGATCAGATCTGACCTGTAAAGCTAAGTCTATATTAATCCTAAGTGTATTAGTGTTTTTCCATCCTTCATAGTGTCATTGTGTGTGTACTTTCAAGATTGTCGATGCTAGGGCAATCTATGCCCGATTTCGGTCTGATCAATATACAAAATGCAGTTCGTAGTAATCATTACTGTGTGGTGGTGTGTAAATTTAGCTCGTCCAAATTAGTACAAAAGGAGAAAACTTTAGTTCAGTGGATTTTTCCGGTTCCAAACTTTGCCATATAACGCATCATTACTACGTGTTACTATGCTTGTACATGCACCCACTTGTACAAGGAAAAACTCACTCATTGCCTAAGTAGGCTGGCGACCGAATTGTTAATTATAGGTAGCATCTACTGTGTGTATTTCTTGTCCATGCGAAAGAGTAATTATACTTTACATTTGCTTGATGCATCACTGTAGTTATTGACTGATTATAAGTCCAATTTTCCTTCTATTAGGTACACGCGGTCAACTTATGTCCTAAAATCCTTGTTTATAAGGTGAAGCCCGTGAACTTATCGCAGTACAGGCTTTATAGAGATAACGTACGTCCAAGCAGGGCGGAAGCGTTACAAGTGGCGACCGTGACAGGACATCCATCTGTTGTCGGTTACAAATTAACGTAAAGATTGAACAGTGGATGTTCAGTGGCACGAATTGCAATAAAGTTCAGCAAAATAAACTGCAGTGTGAGTCAAGTATAATAGTGTGGTATAGTTGGCATTCAATATGGACAGGAACGTAGGCAGGGTAGATGCGCCAAGTGAAATGGAGAATGCGGCTGGCAGTAGCCGGAGTTTATGCGGCCAGATAACAGATGGCGTTAGCGAAAGACAGTTGGCGTACATACAATACCACGAACATGCCAATGAACAGATTGAAAGGTTGAGATCACCTCGGACACAGCAAGGGACAAAACAGGAAGCAGAGGGTGACTTTGTAGATGATAGTGGGTATGTGAATGAATCCACTGACATGTTTGATGCTCCACAGATAAAGAAAGAACCGAAAGAAACTTTTGAAGTAGGATCGGAATATACCGATTCCGTAGGACAAAACAGTGTGAAAATTTTAAGCATAAACGATTTATTTGAACAATTAACCAAACAAATTTCAGGACAGAGTGAGCAGATCAAAACACAGAATGATCAGCTTCAAAAACAAGTCGGTAGTCAGGTTAGTCAGCTTAAAACACACGTTGATGAGCAGCTTAAAACACAGGTGGATCAAATTAAAGCACAGGTCGAAGGACAGGGAATTAAAATTAGTAAACAAATAGAACAGGTAGAACAAAAAGTGGGTAATTTAAGTTCTGTGGTAAGTACATTGAGACTTGAAATTGATACCATTAACAAAAATATGGATAATATGCAGGAGGAAATTGGAAACATTAATAGTAGATTCGATGTTGAAATTCTCAACATCCAAGAGAAAGTCGAACCTCTGGTTGAAACTAAGGTAGACGAAAAAGTCTTCGGTCTTAAAACTGAGATCGTAAACGAATGTCAACACGGGATATCGCAATTGAAAAAGGTAGTTTTAGACACTGAAAGGGATTTAAGTAAAAAAGTATCCGGATGTGTTCAAAATTGTGAACAAAAAACTACGAAAATTCAAGGCAGAATTTTCGATCTGGAGAGCATAATTAAACATAGGCCTAGTGTTGTCTGTAATGGCACACCAATTACGAAGCTGTTAGAAGGCGAGGAACGTTTCGATCCAGCCAAGAAACATAACGGGTGGCATCCGTTAGATTTTATCAAAAATTGCGAGAGAATATTTCCTGAGCACGTGTCTGATCAGGAAAAGATAAATGTTGTAATTAGCGCCTTAGCAGGTGATGCTAAGCGCTGGGGAATAAATTTAAATACCGAACGAATGACGTTCGAAGAATTTAGGCAGAGATTTACGGAAGAATATTGGTCTGAACAAAAGCAGGACCGGTTATGGCGCGAGTTTATCATGGCCAAACAGCATGATAATAGGGGCAGGAATTCTTTGAAAGATTTCTGCGAGTATTGGTACCGGAAACTGACGCATTTAAGAGGCCGCAGATCAGATTCAGAAATTATCTGGGAGCTATATAAAAAGCTTCCAGAAGATTCAAAGAGGTATGTAGGAAGCAATCATCGCAGCTTCCAAGCATTTCTCGAAAGAGTCGAAGACGAAGATCATTGGCGCGAAAGTCGTACCAATTATCAAAATTTTGGTAACCGTAATAACCGAAACAATGACGAAAGAAATGACGGCGATGGATTTCGCGTCAATATAATACAGAGAGGAAGAGGCAGAGGAAGAGGCAGAGGAAATTATTCAGGTCGCGGTAGAGGGTATACCGCGCAAAATAATAACGACGCGGGAAACTAATTTCCGCGAACGTTGCGGGCCAAACGGAAGCGGACAACACATACAGGCCCCGACTTAAGAAAAGATACCGGACCGACCGTAATGTAATGAGACAGGCTAGGGACGGACATGGAACGCCGCAAAGTGGTGTGGCGAAACAAGCGTCAGGTGTGAGCCAGAATGAGTCATCTCTGCCGCACAGAGCGCTACATGTTAACAGGCGAGTAGAGCATCAGAGGGCAACGGCCCAGCATAGCAGAACATCTGTTCGGAAAGAAGCTGCTAGCAATACGGCAGCAGTAGGTACAAACGTAGCCGTAAGAGCTGAGGAAAATCTTACGAGAGATAATTCCGTGGCAAAGGAAACAATAAATGAAACTGTGAATACACAGAGAGGTGCGGTTAGCAGTGTTTGCGATAAGATAAAAGGCGATAATGTATTAGCAGAAGTAACTGATTGGCGTGTACAGATCGATGATCTGTACAAGGGCCTAAAGCAATGTGAGTGGGAGGATTTTAAAAGGGAGTATGAGGCGAAGAAGTTAGTTGGGGGAAAGAGAGATAGTAGGGACGTCCATAAAGTGACGCCCAAATTTGAAGAGGGGAGAATAAATAGCGCCGCGCAAAGTACGCGTGCCGCCAATAGGACGCAGATTAATGATAGGAAGGATTTGGAGGATGAAATCCTCAGCATTGACGAAGGAATAACTTCTGCTAACAGTCCGCCAATAGTACAAGCTCCTACCGAGAGGCACCGTGGAGAAGGGGTAGATGATTACCTGAAAGTAATTAAAGTCCACGAGGATTACACTAAATATGAAGTCACAGTAGATGTAAATAAAGCTGATGATAAGGCCGTTTTGCCAAAAGAGGAAATAGAATTAAAATCTAAGCCTGACGACAATTCAGGGGAAGAATTTAGTGCCTGTCTCAGAAAAGCTTTTATGTTAGAACCTGAAAGCGATCCAGAATGGTCGGATTCCAAAGATAGTTCGGATGATGAAAGATACACAAATACAGACGAAAATGAATGTACTAGCTCTCCCTATTGTGCGAAAGTAGCCTACTTAAGTGAATCTGATGTTGAGGAAGAGAGTAGTGATGACTCTAGTGAAGATGAATTTTCAGGTGTAGAGGAAAATGAATATACTTTTACTGAAAGAGGGTATGAGAAAATCAGTGAAAATAATAGGGATGCAGTTAATTGCGGTATTGTACCTAATGAGGAAGAAACTTCAAGGCAAAATCCAGACGTTGAGACCGAACAAAGAAAGAAAGAACCACCGGACGACTCAGGGTTTATTTCGCGAAGAGTTCAGGTAATTAATGACTTTGAACTCCCGGAACCCAAGAAACCGCCGGATATATGTGAAGTGAATGTTAAAAGCATATCTTGAGACGATGTTATTGTCGACCCGGATTTGCTCAAGGAAGACCACGGTAATGAAAAACATTCGACGGTTAAACAAACTATAATACCAATTGAAATTTATAACGTGGAATTGCAAGTACTTCTTGATACTGGGTCTCAGATAAGTGCAATTTCTCAGTCATTTTTCGAACATATTTGTGATAAGCCTGGGCTAGTAATTATGTCAGTGACAGGTGTAAAAATTGTTGGTGCAACTGATAAGGCTAGCAAGCCGGTAAAGAACCAGATTTTGGTTGAATTTAGTATAAAAGGACAAAACTTTGAACACGATTTTTTGGTTGTGCCAGACTTGAGTACTGAAATGATTTTGGGGATAGATTGGTTGGATAAAGAAAAGGTTATTATTGATTGTAGCCAGGGAGTGATCAAAATAGATAATACATTTAGGAAATTGGAATTAAATTTTGAGGAAAGTGGGAAAGTGGTTGATTCAGAAATCGATTCTTTGTTGTTGGAGATCGACCAAGGGAATGATGGATTGACAAACAAGTATGAGGTGTACCATGTCCAGAGAATATTAAATGAGAGTGATGAGCAGGGGCAGGAATATAAGGGAGTGGTGGATAATTTAGAGGGAATATCTCCCGAACAGAAAGCAGAATTGCTTGAAATTTTAGATAGTAACTGCCCCGTATTTTCGGAAAAACCTGGCCTAGTTAAGAATTTTGAATACCAGATTGAGACCATAGAGCATAAACCTTTCTTTGTAAGACCGTTTTCGATACCCATATCAAAGAGGCAGGCTGTTCAAGTGGAAATAGATAAAATGATAGAGTGGGGGGTAATCGAACGAAGTAGCAGCGAGTATAATGGGGGGTAATCGAACGAAGTAGCAGCGAGTATAATAGTCCCCTTATCACAGTGAACAAAAGGGATGGGGGAGTGAGAGTAGTTATCGACGCCAGGACTTTGAACAAAATTGTAAAGAAGGAAATAGACAGACCTGAAAATCTGGACGAAATGCTCCAAAAATTTTATAACGTGAAGTATTTAACCAGTCTGGATATGACAGCCGGATACTGGCAAATCCCATTAAGTAAAGAATCCCGTAAATATACCGCTTTTCTATTCGCCGGGAAATGCTATCAGTATAAAGTAGTGCCGTTTGGGCTTAGCACTTGTGTGGCAGTATTTATTAGGGCACTGGACTTTGTGTTAGGGAGAGAACTGAGTTCCCGGCTAACCATTTATGTAGACGATTTACTGATTGCTACAGAAGCATGGCAAGAGCATTGCGAGTTATTGCGGAAAGTTTTTGTTGCTCTACAAGCAGGGGGCATGACACTTAAGTGGAAGAAATGTGAATTTATGAAATCAGAAATAAAGTTTCTGGGGCACATTATTACTACAACCGGTATTGGCAAGGATCCGGAAAAGTTAAGTGCAATATCAGGATGTCCAGCTCCTAGAAACAGAAAACAGTTGAAAGCCTTTTTAGGTTTATGTGGGTTCTATAGAAAACGAAGTAAGGGGCACAATCA
The DNA here is from genome assembly GCF_023864345.2 of Schistocerca serialis cubense. Taxonomy (NCBI): domain Eukaryota; kingdom Metazoa; phylum Arthropoda; class Insecta; order Orthoptera; family Acrididae; genus Schistocerca; species Schistocerca serialis. The sequence goes on from NC_064644.1 coordinate 11,917,945, forward strand.
TAGAGTCTGGGGCAGGTTTATATCGGATTTTGAGAATGTCATGAACACATTACATCATGAAACTACAGGATTTCCACCGGAAGAAATTTTGTTAGGCAGAAGTAGTAAAAGTTTAATTGAAGAAAAACTAGAGTTTCCACCTTGTACAAGTTTGGGATTGGATCAAAAGAAAGAATTGGTGATAAAAAGGGCAAACCGAAAAGCTGAATCTAGATCCAAAAAAACACAACAAAAATTTAAAAGTTTCAAAATTTAAAATTGGAGATTATGTTCTTTTAAAAACCCACGAAAAGTCTAGTGAACTAAACCATGAAATTTCAAAATTTAAATATATTTATAATGGACCATATATAATACAGGATATTCCACACGACAATGCTTACTACCTGATCTACCCAACATCCAAAAGACCTTTACGTGTAAGAAATATTGTGGACCTGAAACAGTATGTTCCTAGGAACGAGTAAATGTGCTGTATCTTATGCTGAACCCAAGTTATTCTAAATGTATCTAATCTTTGTAAATGTCTGTATACCTTTGAAAGTGTGCTAATGTAGTTATGTGAGTTTCAGATTACCAATTGTACTGTAACTGTAAAAATGTATGGAGAAAAAGGACTGAAAAGAAAGGATAAATGCTATCAGCCAGATAAAAGATGGGACTGTCAAAAATGAAAATGGGCAGTGTATGAACCATAATATGAAGGACTGCCAAATACCAATGAGGGCAGATAAATAATCGATGGAAAATTGTAAATGTGATCCAGGAGATGTGGCAATATGAAGTGAAAAGGACTGCCCTAAATCCGCATCATAGGCAGCAAATATGTGTAGTTAATTTTCTGAATATATGTGTGTGTGTTTGTTTAGTAAGTAAGAAAATGGACTGCTATTCAAAGCAAGCAGCGATAAATTATCTTATAGTGTATACAAAATATGCAATTGTTTTTGTAGTTAAATGTTTGTATTCCAGAATTTTAAATTATTTCTTTGAGAAATTTAGACAAAATGATTATATTGCTATTTTAGTGATGTTATGATGGGAAGTTGGACTGTGCAAAAGGCACTTAAGTAAATGACAAGTAATTATTCTTGATGTGTTAAAAAAGTGTAAACCTATATACAGTGAGTAGAAGGAAATATGTAGTGTAAATCTTTTTGGACAATTAAGTAAAGATTCGGAACCACTGTATAATTGTAAGATATAGTGTTCCCATAAAATTTGGACTTAAGAAAATTTTCTGGAAACAGGGGCATGTGTAACGACAACTATACATATAATAATTTTTTTCTCTTTATGAATTTAGATAAATTAATATAAGCAATGTGTTGAATTTCTTTTTCGATTCTTTTTGTGTCATGTTAAAGAAACTGTGAGCAACTTTTGAAACGAATATTATTATTTATGTTAGATTTCAAATAATGTGGTAATCTAAGGAAAGTGTATTTAATGTTAAATACTATTGTAAGATGTGAAAATTGTAATTTATACACTTGGTCCACACGTAGGTAATGCATTAGGATATGTGTAGTAGAAAACCTGTGGTGAATACCCTACCTGTAGGGGAGCGGGAAAAGGTGGAGGCAGGTGAGGCGGGAAAAGGTACACTGGTGCGGTTCGGCACAACGGGCACAGTATTACAGTCGGAGGCGAGCAACAGTCGGAAGTACACGTACTGTACCGAGGAGGCTACCCAGGAAAAGTGGATTCCATTGAGCCTCGGATGAACCGATTCCGACGACTACTTGGCATGGCTATATTCTGAGGCACAAAGTTGGAAAGATTACGACGCTAAGAAGATGGAAAGTGCCGAGGTAGTGTGAGCCTTAGCCGTGTTTGCATGTGTGCCGTGCTGCCCGCTACCTCGCTGCCCGCCAACCGCCGCACCGACTTGCACAGGTCAAACATTTATTTCATCTTTAGAAGTGTATCTGTGTGGACCAGTGTCGAAACTGTCTCTAACTGTTCAATAATAACGTGACTTTTACCAGAATTGCCTTAGCCATTACTGATCCTGATCACTGACCTAGACAGGATCCTTACCTCGTATTGTGCAATCCGAGTATCCTGAACTGAAAGTTTAATGTTAGTGTTAATGAAAATTATCAGCAGATTAATCTATGCCATAAAGGAGCCTAAAATTTCTATGTGTTATTGCAAATGTTGAGAAAGAACAAAAGTGTAACTAAATTGGAAGAGAGTTTTTGTTGGATTGAGTTAGCGATGTTATTTAATTAATCTGAGACAGAAATAATGACAGTTAAATAATTCAGAAGTGAGACAAAAGAGTAGTTATCCAGAGATTGATAATTGTGAGTGTTAATTTGCCTTCAGTATGTAACGCTTCCGCCCTACTCGGACGTACGTTAGCTCTATAAAGCCTGTACTGTAATAAGTTCACGGGCTTCACCTTATAAACAAGGATTTTAGTACATTAGTTGACCGCGCGTACCTAATAGAAGCAAGGTCGGACTTATTCTCAGTCAATAACTACAGTGATGCATTAAGCAAATGTAAATTATAATTACTCTTTCGCATGGACAAGAAGCACACACAGTAGATGCTACCTATAATTAACAATTCGGTCGCCAGCCTACTTAGGCAATGAGTGAGTTTTTCCTTGTACAAGTGGGTGCATGTACAAGCATAATAACACATAGTAACGTTGCGTTATATGGCAAAGTTTGGAACCGGAAAAATCCACTGAACTAAAGTTTTCTCCTCTAGCACTAATTTGGACGAGCTAAATTTACACAACACCACACAGTAATGATTACTACAATCTGCATTTTGTATGTTGAGCAGACTGAAATCGGGCATAGATTGCCCTAGCATCGACAATCTTGAAAGTACACACACAATATCACTATTAATGATGGAAACACTAATACACTTAGGATTAATATAGAACTTAGCTTTACTGGACAAATCTGATCAGTACACTTCAAGGTTTGAAAGAATGGACAAGAGCAAAGGGGGGGGCCCTGAAACTGTTATGGTCGTTATGCTGAAACTATTAAGCACCGAAGGCAAATTAACACTCAAATTTAGCAATCAATGGATAACTTCTCTTTTGTCTTACTTCTGAATAATTTAACTGTCATTATTTCTGTCTCAAATGAATTAAATAACATCGCTAACTCAATTAAAAAAAACTCTCTTCCAATTTTGTAATGCTTTTGTTCTTTACCAACATTTGCAATAACACACAGCACTTTAGATTCCTTTATGGCATAGATTAATCTGCTGGTAATTTTCATTAACACTAACATTAAACTTTCAGTTTAGGATACTCGGGTTGCACAATACAAGGTAAGGATCCTGTCTAGGTCAGTGATCAGGATAAGTCATGGCTAAAGCAATTCTGGTAAAAGTCACGTTATTATTGAACAGTTAGAAACAGTTTCGACACTGGTCCACACAGATACACTTCTAAAGATGAAATAAATGTTTGACCTGTGCAAGTCGGTGCGGCGGTTGGCGGGCAGCGAGATAGCGAGAAGCACGGCACACATGCAAGCACGGCTAAGGCTCTCACGGCATCGGCACTTTCCTTCTTCTTAGCGTCGTAATCTTTCCAATTTTGTGCCTCAGAATATAGCCATGCCAAGTAGTTGTCGGAATCGATTCATGCGAGGCTCAATGGAATCCACTTTTCCTGGGTAGCCTCCTCGGTACAGTACGTGTACTTCCGACTGTTGCTCGCCTCCGACTGTTATACTGTGCCCGTTGTGCCGAACCGCGCCAGTGTGCGTTTTCCCGCCTCGCCTGCCTCCACCTTTTCCCGCTCCCCCTACAGGTAGGGTATTCACCACAGGTTTTGTACTACACATATCCTAATGCATTACCTACGTATGGACCAAGTGTATAAATTACAATTTTCACATCTTACAATAGTATTTAACATTAAATACACTTTCCTTAGATTACCACATTATTTGAAATCTAACATAAATAATAATATTCATTTCAAAACTTGCTCACAGTTTCTTTAACATGACACGAAAATAATCGAAAAAGAAATTCAACACATTGCTTATGTTAATTTATCTAAATTCATAAAGAGAAAAAAATTATTATATGTATAGTTGTCGTTACAAGTACTTAATAGTTCCAGTATAACGACCATCACAGTTTCAGGGCCCCCCCCCCCCCCTTCTCTTGTCCATTCTTTCAAACCTTGAAATGTGTTGATCAGATCTGACCTGTAAAGCTAAGTCTATATTAATCCTAAGTGTATTAGTGTTTTTCCATCCTTAATAGTGACATTGTGTGTGTACTTTCAAGATTGTCGATGCTAGGGCAATCTATGCCCGATTTCGGTCTGATCAATATACAAAATGCAGTTCGTAGTAATCATTACTGTGTGGTGGTGTGTAAATTTAGCTCGTCCAAATTAGTACTAAAGGAGAAAACTTTAGTTCAGTGGATTTTTCCGGTTCCAAACTTTGCCATATAACGCATCATTACTACGTGTTACTATGCTTGTACATGCACCCACTTGTACAAGGAAAAACTCACTCCTTGCCTAAGTAGGCTGGCGACCGAATTGTTAATTATAGGTAGCATCTACTGTGTGTATTTCTTGTCCATGCGAAAGAGTAATTATACTTTACTTTTGCTTGATACATCACTGTAGTTATTGACTGAATATAAGTCCGATTTTCCTTCTATTAGGTACACGCGGTCAACTTATGTACTAAAATCCTTGTTTATAAGGTGAAGCCCGTGAACTTATCGCAGTACAGGCTTTATAGAGATAACATACGTCCGAGCAGGGCGGAAGCGTTACAGTTCATCTTGTACTTTAGCAACAGACAGCAAGAGGTCATTATTCACAATGTTGAGAGGTTCTCTGATGTGGGGTCTGAGTGGAGTTTGGTCAAGTAGGGGTTGCCCCAGGGATCAGTGTTTGGGCCAGTCCTGTTCCTTATCTATATAAATGATATAACCTCTAGTATTACAAGTAACTCTAAAATATTTCTGTTTGCTGATGATACTAGCTTGGTAGTAAAGGATGTTGTGTGGAACATTCGCTCGGTTTCAAATAGTGCAATTCATGGCCCATAGAAAATAAACTAATGCTAAATCACAGTAAGACTCAGGTTTTACACTTTCTAACAAACAATTCAACAAAACCTGACGTTTTCATTTCACAGAGTGGGCATATGATTAGTGAAACTGAACAGTTCAGATTTCTAGGTGTTCACATAGATAGTAAAATGTTGTGGAAAGCACACATTTAGGATCTTGTTCAAAGACTTATTGCTGCCATTTTTACTACTCGAATGGTATCTGAAGTGAGTGATCGCTCGACGCAAAAATTAGTCTACTTTCCTTATTCTCATTTGCTTATGTCGTATGGTATTGTATGTTGGGGTAACTCTTTCCACTCTAAAATCATATTTTTAGCTTATAAACTGGCGGTTCGGGCAATAAGTGATGTAAGTTCACAAACCTCTTGTCGGCCCCTGTTCACGAGTCTTGGTATTTTGACATTGGCCTCTTAATATATATATTCCCCACTGTCATTTTTGATAACAATACTACCTTATTCCCAAGAATAAGCAGCTTTCACTCATTTAATACTCGGCAGAAATCAAACCTGCATTTTGAATCGGACTTCCTTAACTCTTGTGCCAGAAGATGTGCAGTATACTGCTGCACCCATTTTCAATAATCTACCACTCGAATTCAAAAATCTTAGCAGTAATCCACGTGCTTTCAAATCGAAACTGAATAGTTTCCACATGGGTCACTCCTTCTATTCTGTCGAGGATTTCCTTGAAAAATTAAGCTGATTCTTGTCGCATTGTTGATTACGTTTACTGAAACTTATGGACTGAATTTTTACTGATTGATGACCATTTTATTTTTATCTGTTATTACTTTTTTGTTGTAATTAATGTACTGACAAGTTCCATCACCATGAATATTTGCTCCTCAGTTTGGTCCTATGAAACTTGAGCATTTTTATTGTTACATGCCATCCCACACTCAGCTGAATGGATCGTTCCCAGTTTAGGTGTTCGGCATGTCGTTGTTATTCTTTGTACAGTTCTTTATCAGCTTCGTCTTTGCTTTTGTTATCCCTTAACAACACTCTGTGCTGAATATGCTGTTACTCGGGAGGCGGTGCACAGGGATGTCGGGCTCGAGGTCACATTCCGAGACCTCGTCCTTGTGTAGCCCAGTTGAAGGGACATATACCGCTATCGTACCACCCTATCTTCGTTTCTGGCTATTGTTAAATCAAATCTTTTTATTTCGTAATTTCCTACTGTCGATTGATGTATAACATTGTGGTAAATACAGGGTGATTCAAAAAGAATACCACAACTTTAAAAATGTGCATTTAATGAAAGAAACATAATATAACCTTCTGTTATACATCATTACAAAGAGTATTTAAAAAGGTTTTTTTTTTCACTCAAAAACAAGTTCAGAGATGTTCAATATGGCCCTCTCCAGACACTCGAGCAATATCAACCCGATACTCCAACTCGTTCCACACTCTCTGTAGCATATCAGGCGTAACAGTTTGGATAGCTGATGTTATTTCTCGTTCAAATCATCAATGGTGGCTGGGAGAGGTGGCCGAAACACCATATCGTTAACATACCCCCATAAGAAAAAATCGCAGGGGGTAAGATCAGGGCTTCTTGGAGGCCAGTGATGAAGTGCTCTGTCACGGGCTGCCTGGCGGTCGATCCATCGCCTCGGGTAGTTGACGTTCAGGTAGTTATGGACAGATAAGTGCCAATGTGGTGGCGCTCCATCCTGCTGAAATATGAATTGTTGTGCTTCTTGTTCAAGCTGAGGGAACACCCAATTCTCTAACATCTCCAGATACTGTAGTCCAGTTACAGTAGCACCTTCGAAGAAAAAGGGACCAAAAACTTTATTGGCTGAAATGGCACAGAAAACGTTCACCTTAGGTGAGTCACGTTCATACTGAGTTGTTTCCCGCGGATTCTCAGTGCCCCATATACAGACATTGTGACGGTTGACTTTCCTGTTAGTGTGGAAAGTTGCTTCATCACTAAACACAATCTTTGAAACGAAAGATTCATCTGTTTCCATTTGAGCAAGGATAAAATCACAGAAATCGATTCTTTTAATCTTATCAGCTGCAGACAGTGCTTGAACCAACTTCAGACGATAAGGTTTCATAACTAACCTTTTTCGTAGGACTCTCCATACAGTTGGTTGTGGAATTTGCAGCTCTCTGCTAGCTCTGCGAGTCGATTTTCCTGGGCTGCGAACAAATGCTTGCTGGATGCGTGCTACATTTTCATCACTCGTTCTCGGCCGTCCAGAACTTTTCCCTTTGCACAAACACCCATTCTCTGTAAACTGTTTATACCAACGTTTAATACACCACCTATCAGGAGGTTTAACACCATACTTCGTTCGAAATGCACGCTGAACAACTGTCGTCGATTCACTTCTGCCGTACTCAATAACACAAAAAGCTTTCTGTTGAGCGGTCGCCATCTTAGCATCAACTGACGCTGACGCATAGTCAGCAGCGCCTCAAGCGAACAAATGTACAACTAGATGAAACTTTACAGCTCCCTTAATTCACCGACAGATAGTGCTTAGCTCTGCCTTTTGTCGTTGCAGAGTTTTAAATTCCTAAAGTTGTGGTATTCTTTTTGAATCACCCTGTACAATACTGTTCCGGCGCAACGACAAGCTCCAGCACAAAGATCAAGAACGATACAGAAGAGAGGGCTGTGAACGACGCCAGCCCATAGCACGCTGACCAGGACGTCACAACTACTAGAGCGGCCTCTACACGAAGAGAATACAAGCGACGTGCAGCCAGCCTCTGTCACACTAGAAGAGCCGCACTGGAAGACGATCTGTCACTTGTGAACAGTATTATTTACTTGCATGGAAATTGTGTACATTGAAGGACATTGATTATTTGCATGTCGCCAATTGCTTGCGACCAGTCTTTGTAAAGACGCCAAGTCAAGTATTATCATCTACTTTATTGTAATAAAAACCATTAATGTGATGTGCTTGAATTGTTGTTAACCTATCCAAGAAAGCAACATCCTGGGCTCCCTATATGACATGGGTGGGCAGGATACCACAAATACAACACTTATTAGCCGAGGGGCACTAATGGCGCCACTCATGGCGTCGCGAGTGGCGCCACTACTGAAGTCAAAAGATTCCGCGCTTTGTTTATTACTGGCAGAGCCGGGAGCCCGTTAGCCAAAGGCAACTAGTGGCGCCATTGATCCATTAGCTATCGTACCCGACAAATGCTCTGTCCCCTTAGAGTTGCTCAAAAGCGTAGGCAGGATTGGGGTCTGTAGAGCCTATTAGCCTGGGACCACGAGTGGTGCCACTTTGTGCCAGAGCGTTCTGCGCGCACCCACGATATGTCACTCGAGCACGTCTTCTAAGCCCCATTGTCCTTCAACAAGTTGTTGCTGCAATACAGTGAATTCGTGTTTATTTCAGTGCACTAAAAGTGTTAACTTTTTAATAATCGAATAAATATGGAGACACCAAATAAGGTAAAGTGAGAGAAATGCATAAACTGCTCGAAAGTAGAATAAATACAGAAGACCAAATTCCTGGGACTGAAAGGAAAATTGCAAACTTGGATGAGACAACAGACGCGTACCCTAACAAAACAGCAAAATTGGGTCCTACGTGAAAGACATAGAGCAGCTGTTGAGTGAAATGGACAGTGTCTAGAAAGGAGGACATAATATGAACATCAACAAAAGCAAATGTAGGACAATTGAATATAGTCGAATTAAATGGTGATGCTGAGGGAATTGGATTAGGAAAGGAGACTCTGAAAGTAGTCGATGAATTTTGCTATTTAGGTAGAGAAATAATTGATGATGGTCGAAATAGATACAAAAAGTGGACCTGAAATTGCAATAAAAGGGTCTCTAAAGACGAAAAATTTGTTAACGAATATTGATTTAAGCGTTAGAAAAAATTTTCTAAAAGTATTTGTATGTAGTGTAGCGATGTATGGAAGTGAAACAAGGACGATAAACAGTTTACACAAGAAGAGACTCGTAGCTTTCGAAATGCGGTGCCACAGAATGATGCAGGAGATTAGATGGGTAGATAATGTAACTAACGAGGAAATGAGGAAATTGGATAATTTTTTATTTCGTCCGTCTCAGCTGCAGTGATACAAAAATCTGCTGCATTCGTTACCGGTTTCTGGCTGACACGCCCATTCTCAAGCCACATATCTTGCTGTTAACCGCAATTATTCATAAAAAATGGCGTCAAAAGGCAGGAACAGCTTCTGTACAGCATACAGTAAACAGTATCCTTTGCTGTCAGCCGTAATTATTCATACATGCGCAGCATACAGTATATAGTACTTTGCAGTACAGAAGCTGCTCGTGCCTTTTGGTACATTTTTATATGAATAATTACGGTTAATAGCAAGGTGTGTGGTTTGAGAATGGGCATGTCTGTCCGGAACCGGTAACCACTAACACAGAATTTTATATCAGTACAGCCGAGACTGACGAATTGAAAAATTATGCACTTTTCTCAGTACTGAACAGTTGCGGACCCACCATCCCTTGGCAGCATGCCCCGAATAACGAGGAGGTGAAGAACAGAATTGAGGAGAAAAGAAATTTGTGGCACAATCAGACTAGAACAAGGGATCCATTGACGGGACGCGCCCTGAGACACCAAGGGATTACCAGTTTAGTGTTGGAGGGATGTATGGAAGGTAAACATCGTATAGGGGAGCCAAGAGATAATTTCAGTAAGCAGATTGAGAAGGATGTGTGTTGCAGTAGTTATTCAGACATGAAGAGGCTTGCAGAAGACAGAGTAGCGTGGAGAGCTGCATTATACTGGTCTTCGGACTGAAGGCCACAACAACAACAGTACAGAATTCGAGGATACACCTGTAAGCTAGGGATAACGTTTTAGGTGGATTTTATACTAATTTTACCACCTCAGTGTTGAAAGAGCTGTCATTTCGAGACATTGTTTGATATTATTTTCATTGCTATCAGTCGATTACTGAATATAAACATTCAACGTAGGTAACAAAGAACAAGCCAGACTGACCACGAGAATTATTATTTCTGATTGCCTAAGCGCAAACATGAATTAAACAGTAGACTCTGTGCGGCCTTCCTCATTGAAACACAGTGTTCTTTTATCATCGTTTCTTTCTAATTTTTTGCGTGCATGGGATGCTTTCATTTACTGCCCTTGGCGACTTTTCCTTTGTAAAAGAAGAGTGAGGAGAAGAAGTACTTGATACGACATCATTCCCTCAACAAACTATTTCCCTATGAGGAGCGAGCCGTTGTCTCTCGGCTAATAGGGGCAAAAGAGCTGTACGTTGCACATGGTTGCTTCCCGCTTAATGGACTGAGTGCTGCACCGTAGCCGGCACAAAACTTACTTTTTTTTAGATTATATTAGATTAATTATTCACTCCAAAGACCCATAAAAGAGGAAATCCTCCTGGGTGTGGAACATGTCAGATAAACACATTACAAAAATGTAATTAGAAAAACTTGAGTTTCATTAATTTTAATGATCCTCAGTCAATAACCAGTAAAATTATGTACATGAATTAAATTTAAACTTCTAATATTTACAAGTTTAATACTTTCATCTACTTTCATTGAATCCATCATTCAGACATTTGCTAGTTTCTTGGCTATTACAACCAAGTATTGTCAAAAATTAAACTAAATTATTCATTTCAGTGGTCCTCAGTTAAGAACAGTCAGATTACGTACAAGATTTCAAATTAAACTTCCACTATTTACAGACTTAAGACTGACATCTGCTTTCCATACATCCACCATACACACAGTAGATAGTTATTTGGCTGTTACAACCTTGTCAAAAATTAAAGTATAATAAAATTTCATTAAAATGGTTTACTGCACTTGTTGAGAAACTCATGGATGGAATGAAGGAGTTGGCCATCAAAAATTCTTTTAAATTATGTATAAATTGTGCCTTGTCTGATACTAAACTCTTAATGGTTGCTGGTAACTTATTGAAAATATGCGTTGCTGAATACTGGACTCCCTTCTGGGCAAGAGTAAGTGATTTTAAATCTTTATGTATATTGTTCTTATTCCTAGTATTGATACTGTGTACTAAGTAGTTAGTTGGAAAAAGGGATGTATTATTTACAACAAACTTCATTAAGGAATAAATATACTGAGAAGCTGTGGGTAATATGCCCAATTCTTTGAATAGGTTTCGACATGATGTTCTTGGATTTACACTACTCATTACTCTTATTATACGCTTTTGTACTTTAAAAATTTTTTCTCTGTTTGTGGAGTTACCCCAAAATATGATACCATATGACATAATGGAGTGAAAATAAGCAAAATATGCCACTTTTTCTATATTTATATCTCCTATGTCTGACATCATGTATGGCGGGACCTAGTAGTCTAAATGCAACGTAAAAATATGCAATTTGTTCATTACTCTTAAAAGGCCTCCTATGTCGTCTTTACACCCAGCCAGAAGTGCCATGTCGTCTGTAAATCTTAGCATTTGTGTCTGTTCCCCTCGCAATGTTTCTCTGTGCTTTCACTTCCTTTACTGATACTTCTATATACCAGGGGTGGACGTACCATTTTTAAACGCAAACGTTTACATGAATATCTGCATCTAAATGATTACTCTGCAATTCACAATTAGGCGCCTGGTAGAGGGCTCATCGAACCTCCTTTAAGCTACTTCTCTACCGTTACATTCCCCAACAGCGAGCGAGAAAAAAGAACACTTAAATCTTTCCACGTCATTCTCTGACTTCTGCTATTTTATATGATGTTCATTTCTTTCTATGTAGGTGGCACCAACAAAATATTTTCACATACTAGCGAGAAAGCTGATGACTGAAATTTCATGAGAAGGTTCTGCCACATCGAAAAACGACTTTGTTTCTTTGATCGCCACCCCTGTTCGTGTATCACATCCGTGTCACTATCTCCCTCATTTCGCCATAAGGCAAAACGAGCTGCCCTGCCCTTCTTTGAACTTTTTTGATGTCTCCGCTGCGGATGCCACACCTCACAGTAGTACTGCAGAAGAGGGCGGACAAGCTTAGTGGAAGCAATCTCTTCAGGAGACCTGTTGCATTTTGCGTGTTCTGCCAATGAACTGTAGTCTTTGGTTTGTCTGTGTGACCGTTGCAATACAAGTAGATCACAATTATAGTTCCTATATATTTAGTCGAACTGACTGACGTATATTTATGTGATTTGTCGTGTAATCGGAATCTAACGAATTTCTTTTTGGGTTCTTGTAGATGACCTCATAGTTCTTCTTACTGAGAGACACAACTGCCACATTCCGCGCCATTCAGATATCACTTCTAACTCATTTTGCATCTGGTTTTGATCTTCTGATGACTGTAATAGATGGTAAATGACAGTACCATCTGCAAACAGTATAAGATTTCCGCTCAGATTGTCTCCTAAATATTTTACCTAGATTAGGAAGGTCAGGGACCTACAACACTTCCTTGGGGAACGTTGGATATAACTTGTCCTTTACTCGACGATTTTCCATCGATTACTACATACTGTGACATTTCTTAGAGGAAATCACGAATCCAGTCGCACAGCTGAAGCGTTGTTTGATAGGCATGCAAAATGATTAGAAGTCTCTGTTGAGCAACGAGTCAAAAGCAATCTGGGAATCTAGAAATATGGAATTAATCAGAGATCATCTGTCGGTAGCATTCATTACTTCATGCGAATAAAGAGCTAATTGTATTTCACAAGAACGATATTTTCTGAACTGGTGCTGTCTGCATGTCAATAGACCGACCGCTTAACCTTCGAGATGATTCATAATGTTCGAACACAGTGTATGTTCCAAAATCCTGATGGAGATGGACGTTAGTGATAAAGGCCTGCAATTCAGCGGATTACTGCTATTTCCTTTCTTGAGTGGTAGGTTGACCTGTGTGACTTTCCAGTCTATGCGTATGAATCTTTCGTCGAGCGAGCGGTTGTGTATGCCTGTTAGTGTGGAGCCGTTGCATCAACATACTCTCAAAGGAACCATATTCGTATGCTATCTGGACCGGAAGACTATCTACTTCTAAGTTATTCATGTTGGCAGTTGCTTTCGATTCGAATTCTGGAATATTTACTTTGTTCTCCTTTGGTGAATAAATTTCGGAAAACAGTGTGTACTGACTGTGCACTAGTGGTGATGCCATCGGTAATATCATGATTGGTATCGAACAGTGAAGGTCTTGGTTGTGTGCTTGATATACTACTAGAATCTCTTTGGATTTTCTGTCAGATTCCGAGACATATTCGATGCGGAAACTATTATCTCTTCCTGCTTGATGCCGCGTTCTTTGTCTCTCGTACGGCTTTCGCAATAGTACCGTATTGTTGACTTATAAACAAAAGACAAGGGTACAAAATACATAGCTAGGTCGATGTTTGTATTAAAGACTTTCTAGCTAAGATAACTCAGAAAAGCGTTCTTAATGTAGGGAAATAGATGTGGGAGCCACTCTTAGGAGATCTTCTTGTAGACTTTAATTTTTTTCAGGATACAAAGATCTGACGATTTTAAATTGTAGTAAAAGTAAATTTCTTATGGTACTGTTGGTTAGTATGTCACAGAGGGTGGGCTCAGACTCCGGTCAGAAAGGGTTTCTTCCTCTGTGCACCCTGACACCTTCCCGTGTGTGTGTGTGTGAGAGAGAGAGAGAGAGAGAGAGAGAGAGAGAGAGAAAGAGACAGACAGACAGACAGACAGAGAAAGATAAAGAGAGAGTGAGAGAGAATTGTGTTACATGTGTATTTGTGGAGTGTAGCTTAGTCTACTGGATGCGTGTATCGTGTAGTGTCGTGTGATAATGGTAACAGACAGGAGAGGTTGATACGTGGTGCCGGCTTATGGTCTACTCCTCTCGAATAGCACTAAGAGGACCGCCAAGTCGGTGGATCACCAGCAACAACGTCACGCAACCCATCCCCTTCCTGAGACACTGTGCAGAGGTTTAGAATTTAATGCAGGACATTTTCGCAAAGACCGGAGACCAGAAAACGTATGCTATCGCCTCTCCTCACCTTTCTGGCCAAATGCTGGCAGTGAAAAGTTTTTCCATCGGCAAGATTCGAACAGGCTTACCATAGAGTCAAGTGTCACAGCACGGCTGTGGGGTAGCGATATAAGCTATGGAGGCATTCGTATTAATGTCTGGCGGCTAGTGGATACTGTAACTGTAAAAGAGCTTATTGCTCTAGGTTACAGCAGTAACATCGGATGTTCAGTAAGGGACTGTTAAACGATCATTACTGTTCACGGTATGTATACATAAAATGTTGGACAACGTTGCAAGCTCAATGAGAGTCTTTTTGGATAGTGATGGTGCGCAGTTAATAGTCTGAAGTGACTTCATTGTAGATTTTCTAAAGCACTGCGATAGGAAAACCGTTTTGCAAACCTTTTTCGGATCCCACAATTTGATCTTAGTAATTACCTATTCAACACGGATGGATGAAGGCAACATGACCCTGATTGATAACGTTTTCTTTAGTGAATCTCAAAGCAAGAAAACAATAATTTATCAGTAACAAATATTATCTCTGATCATTATGAACAATTAATTAGCATAAATAACAAAATGCCTTACAGTAATGATACTCCTCAATGGAAATAAGTTAGACTAATTAATGACTTAACGACAGATGTTTTTAAGAATAGTTTACAGGAGATGATCTGGGATGAAATTTGTGGTGAACCAATGCTAACTTAAAATTTAATCTGTTCCGTGATAAATTCATACTGTTATTTGAAAATAGCTTTCCGCCCAAGCTAATCAGAAAGGATGCAGAACAGCCATGTAAAAACCCATGGATAACAAGAGGGATTAAAGTATCTTGTGAAAGAAAAAGCGAAATATACTTTTTGGCAAGAACAAGTAGGGATCCTGTAGTAGTTGCACACTTCAAAATTACGTTAAAAATCGAGGGACATACACGTAATGTCAGAAATCCATAATTCCAACAACAGCTGTAAAGGTATAATAAATGTAGAGCGATGGGAGACAGGAAAACCAGCTACAGAAAAGGATAGCATCATTATTGAACTTAATGGAAGGGCTATAAATGATGCGTCACTGCTAGCAAATATATCTAATGATCATTTCTTAACTATAGTAGTAAGTGTAGGAATGAACAGTTCAAGAGAAAAATCACAGCAGTATGTTGGGAAAGAACTCTCAAAAATTTCAAGCATGTGAAAGTATTACCAGCTTTTCCTTTTGAAATGAAGAAAATTAGTCATTCTCGCAAAAACTAAAGCTCGTCTGCTTTTGATGGTGTTTCCAATAGAGCACTAAGGATTTGTTCCCATACAATAAGCCCGAGTCTTATCCCAAATATTGTCGTACATCCGACCTTTGTACCTGCACAGTGGGTGTACTAATGTGTGCAACCTTAGCTTACCACTTAGCGCGCAAATGGACAAAACCTCTGAACTTTCTTCTCAGGCCCAGGGTGTCAAACAGACATTCTAAATAAATATGACCCTGGCCCTGCAAGGTAGCTAATATCAGGTGTGGATCTTAACAAAAATCATTAGAAATGCTGCTGCCAAATACCTAGAAAGCATGAATTAATAAAAGTGAAAGTTTGGGGTCTATTAAACAAAGACAAAACAGCTATTCCCTTTTTTATTCTACATGTAATTTATCAGTTGTTGCTTTCAGGGGTCAAGTGATAAACAACAATCATGTTCAATTATTTTTGATAATCAATAACAAAATATTTAATTCTTGGACATATTGAAATGATGAGTATTAAAATCGTTATCTCTACATATGAAAATTTTTTTATTAGAGGAAAGAATGAATATTGAAAATCCGCACCACCTCATTTAAATCTACGTCATTACAGCTGGTCAATGCACCGTGTTGGTAGAGAGTAAATTTACTTTTTGAACCAATGAAAGACTCTCATGTACTCAATGTGAGGGTAGGTTACTATCCTAGCTTTTGATATTCGATGGTGAAAGCGTACGCAAGTTGGAGTGAGCACAATCTAGACTTAATATTTACTGTGGCCTAAAGCGCGATGGTACTTTATGAAACAGCATCTCCAACGGCGTTGTCTCCGTGCTGGATCTGAAACGCTAATTCCCTACTCTGGCCTTGACTGAATTCACTCAGTCGCAACTTTCCTGTGTCTGTCGAATGTTGATCTTTCCCTAGTCGAAATAATGGCTGTAGCACATTCGCTATGGATTGGAGCGACATGCACAATTTCTTTGCCCGCAAAAAATCCCGCTAGAATATTTAACTATCGCTTTGCTATCTGTCGCCACGATACGTGAAGTGTAGCGTTCTCATTTCACGGAAAGCAAACTCTCAACGCCTTCACTTACTTCCGCACACTTGTGCAGTCCGCCGTGAGATGAGAGAGAGGAAGAGCCTAAATTTTAGGTCTCAAAATGCTTTTACTTAATGGGGATCTCCCACCCGTGATGCGTCTGCGTCGCCAACTATGGCTTCAGCCAATCACTGTCTCGCTAGAGGCCAATAAACATTTTTATTTTTCTTTCTGGGTCGCAGCCGAACCCTGCTAACGACATGCAGCCACTTACTGTCGTTCCTGACCCTATTTACGCTAAAAGGAATAATGTTTTGTTCTAAACTTTTCCCTTTCTGCGCTGAAGCTCACCGTTCTCTTGCTAATGGGAGTTTTACGATATCATTTGCCGTCTGCTCGGTTCCTCTCCAAAATGCGTTTCACTTTAACCTGTTTGTTTCATGCCACTGCTCATATATTGGTAGAGATTATTTTGTTAGTTTTTGGATACATGAGATTAACTGCAACTGCCTTTTGTTGACATGTCCACAGCTCGTGGTCGTGCGGTAGCGTTCTCGCTTCCCGCGCCCGGGTTCCCGGGTTCGATTCCCGGCGGGGTCAGGGATTTTCCCTACCTCGTGATGACTGGGTGTTGTGTGCTGTCCTTCGGTTAGTTAGGTTCAAGTAGTTCTAGGGGACTCATGACCATAAATGTTAAGTCCCATAGTGCTCAGAGCCATTTTTTTTGTTGATATAATGTAAATATTATTACCTGAGGGTCTCATACTGCATCGTACTGTAGTTATGGATAAAGTTCAGTAAGGTCCGTAAAAATCCAGACGCCTTACAATATGTAATTCATCAATAACTCAAGGCATTTTTCCAGAGCAACTGAAATATGCTGTTGTTAAAACCTCTTTAAGAAAGGTGATAAGAGAGATGCCAGTAATTACCAACCTGTTTCACTACTGACATCGTTTTCCAACATTTGTGAGAAGGAGATGTAGTCTAGAATAGTGTCTCAGCTCAGAGCTAATAGTGTCCTCAGCAAATCTCTGTTTGGATTTCAGAGGGATTGACCTACAGAGAATGCGATTTACGTGTTCACTCACCTTATTTGAGAAGCTCTAAATAATAAAATAACGCTGTTTGATGTTTTCTGTGACCTCTCTGCGGCATCTGGCTTTGCGTATCACAATATTCTCCTGGAAAATTGAAGTTTTATTGGACTGATGATGGGCAACGAATGGGTAATGCCACATCTGACCACAAAAAGCAGATAGTTGCAACCTGAAATTGAACAAATATGGTCTGAGGACATAATTCTGACTAAGGAGAAACCATGTATGGTGTTCCCCGTGGCTTAGGTCCACTATTGTTTCTTATGTATGTAAACTATCTTCCATCTAATATACATCGAGCAGGACATGGAAAAACCTGGATATGTTGGAAGAAACAAAGGTTACTGAGAGCTTCAGAGGGGCAACAGTTGATTAGAACAGTGGAAGGAATGCAGTAGAAGACGAATGAGTATCCTTAACAGGTGAAATAGTTAAGGCAGCAGACGATCAAATAGATAAAAAAAAAACAATGCCTAATAGGGATCCTTGGGTACCACAGGAGACATTGGATTTAACTGATGAAAGGAGAAAATTTAAAAATGCCTGTGAAAGGCAATACAAGTGACTAAAGTAGGAGACTGACAGCAAGTGCTAAATTCCTAAGGAGAAATGGCTACAGGCCAAAAAAAAAAAAAATAAAAAATAAAAAATAAAGGTTCAAATGGCTCTGAGCACTCTGGGACTTAACTTCTGAGGTCATCATTCCCCTAGAACTTAGAACTACTTAAACCTAACTAACCTACGGACGTCACGCACATCCATGCCCGAAGCAGGATTCGAACCTGCGACCATATCGGTCGCACGGTTCCAGACCATAGCTCCCAAAACCACTCGGCCATCCAGGCCGGCGGCTAGAGGACAAACATAAGGAATTATATGCATATTTTACTAGGGGAAGGTACATACCACCTAGAGAAAAATTAAAGATGCCTTTAGCGAAAGAGAAGCAGCTGTATGAATATCAAGAGCTCAGATGGTAAACCAGTCCTCATCTAAGAAAGGAAAGGTGAAGGTTGGTAGAAGTATATATAGGGTCCATACAAGGGAAATGAAAGATGAGATTGAGGACAATATTATAGAAAGGGAAGTGGAAGTAGATGAAGCTGAGATGGGAAATATGATACTGCGAGAAGAATTTGACAAAGCCCTCAAAGATCTAAGCCAAAGCAAGGCACGGGAGTAGACAACATTCTGTCAGAACTGCTGATAGGCATGGGAGAGCCAGCCATGACAGAACTCTTCCATCTGGCGTGCTTTAAGAAGAATGAGGTAATTCCAATTCCAAAGAAAGCAGTTGCTGATAGATGTGAAAATTACCGGACTATCAGTTTAATAAGTCATGGTTGCAAGATACTGCAACGCATTCTTTACAGAAGAATGGAAAAAACGGTAGAGGCAGACCTTGAGGAAGATCAGTTTGGATTCCAGAGAAATGTAGCAACATGCAGGGCATTACTGAGGCAGGTTCAGGAAAGGCAAACCTATATTTATAGCATTTGGAGACTTAGAGAAAGCTTTTGATAATGTTGACTGGAATACTCTTTTTCAAATTCTGAAGGTGGCAGGAGTCAAATATAGGAAGCGAAAGGCTATTTACAATTTGTACAGAAAGCAGATTGCAGTTATAACAGTCGAGGGGTATGAAAGGGAAGCAGTGGTTGAGAAGGAAATGAGACAGGATTGTAGCCTGTCCCCAGTGTCATTCAATCTGTACATTGAACAAGCAGTCAAGGAAACCAAACAAAAATTTTGAGTAGGAGTTAAAGTATAGGGATAAGAATTAAAAACTTCATGGTTTCCCGACGACAGTGTAATTCTGTCAGAGACGGTAAAGGAGTTGGGAAAGCATTTGAAAGGAATGGACACTGTCTTGAAATGAAGATACAAGATGAACATCAACAAATGCAAAAAAGGATGATGGAATGTAGTTGAATTAAATAAGGTGATGTGAAAAGAATTAAATTACGAAAAAAGTCACAGCAGTAGGTGAGTTTTATATTTGAACAACAAAATAACTAATTATGGCCAAATTTGAGACGATATAAAATGTAGAATGGCAGTGGCAAGAAAAGCATTTCTGAAGAAGAGAAATTTGCGATCATTGAATATTGATTTACATGGTGGGAAGTCTTTTCTGAAGGTATATTTCTGGAGTGTAACCACGCATGGAAACGAAAACTTTGAAGCAAGAACACTTTATAGTGATCAGCGTGTAGAAATGTGTGCTTGTGAATTAATACTGAAAAACAATTTACTTTCAATTGTAACAGAACATAGATCATCACTGAAATGATTTAAACTGGATTCCTTACCTTGCTGTCTGACAGACATCAGCAAGCAGTTAATAGTGGTGACTTTTCGAGAGATTCTGATTTTAAAAAAGATCTGGAAACACTATTTGCACCCTACTATTAACTTTCCAGCAAGGGTGGACAAAGACGGTAGTACCCTGATTGATAATGTTTTCTTTGATGAAGCTCAGAGCAAGAAAATAACTGTTTACCCAGAAACAAATGCTCTTTCCGATCATGGTGCACAGTCAGGATAAATATCATAGCGAATTACAGTATAGATACTCTTAGTGGATATCAATTAGAAAATTAATGACTCAGGGTCAAAAGTTTTTAAGAATAATGTACAGCAGATGACCTGGTATGGAATTTGTAATGAACCAAATGCTAACATAAAATTTAATGTATCCTGAGATGAATTCATATCATTATTTGAAAATAGCTTTCCACACAAGCTAATCAGAAAGGACACTAGACAGCCATGTAAAAAATCATGGTTCACTAGAAGGATTAAGGTACACTACGGCCATTAAAATTGCTACACCAAGAAGAAATGCATATGATGAACGGGTATTCATTGGACAAATATATTATACTAGAACTGACATGTGATTTCATTTTCACGCAATGTGGGTGCATAGATCCTGAGAAATCAGTACCCAGAACAGCCACATATGGCCGTAATAACGGCCTGGATACGCCTGAGCATTGAGTCAAACAGAGCTTGGATGGCGTGTACAGGTACAGCTGCCCATGCAGCTTCAACACGATACCACAGTTCATCACGAGTAGTGACTGGTGTACTGTGACGAGCCAGTTGCTCGGCCACCATTCACCAGACGTTTTCAGTTGGTGAGAGATCTGGAGAATGTGCTGGCCAGGGCAGCAGTCGAACATTTTCTGTATCCGGAAAGGTCCGTACAGGACGTGCAGCAGATGCATTCTTCTGACAACAGACTTAATGCTGTGTGCAGTGCAGTGAAACGAGAGACAGGACAACCAGCCACAGCTCAATACAACATCACTACTGGACTGAATGGGAGGACTATAAATGGTGTGTCACAGGTAACAAATGCATTTAACAATCATTTCTTAAATACAGTAGAAAGCATAGGAACAAAAAGTGTAAGACAAAAATCACAGCATTATGACCAAAATGTAACTCTCAATATATAATTCTCAAGCCCAATCTTAACCCAAATATGTAACTCATCACTAACTCAAAGCATTTTTCAAGAGTGTTCCTCATATAAGTAAATGGTCTTCCATCTAATATGCATCAAGCAGAATTAGTTAGTTTTGCAGAAGGCACTAGTATTGTAATCAGTCCAAGCACATTAACAGAAACAGCATAAATGGTAAACAAAGTTCTTAAAAGTATTTATGACTTATTTTCTCCGAATGGTCACACCCTCAGTTTTTTAAAAAAAGCACAATACATTCAGTTCTGCACATACAGAGGTACTGTACCAACAATGAGTGTAACACATGGTGAGGAAATGATAAACAGGCCGCAAACTACAAAACTCTTAGGGGTCTTATTGATGAGAATTTATATTGGAAAAATCAGATTTTAGAACTCCAAAAACATCTTTGTTCAGCCACATTTAAGAATCATTTTAAATCGTGTGGAGAAGCAGATCAGTAAGTTGACATATTTTACTTATTTTTATTCAGTAATATCATCTGGAATAATGCTCTGGGCTAAATCACATTTAATAAATCAATTCCTCATAACGCAAAAACGTGCAGTAAGAGTAATATACTGAAGCGCCAAAGAAACTCGTATAGGCATGCATACTCAAAAACAGAGATACGTAAACAAGCAGAATATGGCGCTGCGGTCGGCAACGCCTGTATAAGACAACAAATCTCTGACGCTGTTGTTAGATCAGTTGCCGGTGTTACAATGGGAGGTAATCAAGATTTAAGTGAGTTTGAACGTGATGTTGTAGTCGCCGCACGAGCGATGGGACACAGAATCTTCGAGGTAGCGATGAAGTGGGGATTTTTCCGTATGACCATTTCACTTGTGTACTGTGAATATCAGAAATCTGGAAAAACATCAAATCCCCGACATCGCTGCTACCGGAAAAAGATCCTGTAAAAATGAGGCCAACGACGACTGAACAGAATCGTTCAACGTAACAGAAGTGCAACCCTTTCGCAAATTGCTGCAGATTCCAATGCTGGGGCATCAACAAGTATCAGCGTGCGAACCAGTCAACGAAACATCATCAATATGTGCTTTCGGCGCCGAAGACCCACTCGTGTACCTTTGATGACTGCACGACACAAAGCTTTATGCCTCACCTGGGCCCGTCAACACCGACAGTGGACTGTTGATGACTGGAAATATGTTACCTGGTCGGACGAGTCTCGTTTCAAATTACTTCAAGCGGATGAACGTGTACGGATATGGAGACAACCTCATGAATCCATGGACCCTGCATGTCGGCAGAGAACTGTTCAAGCTGGTGGAGGCTCTGTAATGGTGTGTGGCTTATACGTTTAGATACGACTCTGCCAGGTGACAGTGTCTGCTGTCTGATCACCTGCATCCATTCATGTTCATTATACAGTCCGACGGACTTGGGCAATTCCAGAAGGACAATGCGACGACCCACACGCCCAGAATCGCTGCAGAGTGGGCCCAGGAACACTCTTTTGAGTATAATTACTTCCACTGGCCGTCAAACTGCCCAGAAATGAACATTATTGAGCATATCTGGGATGCCTTGCAACGTGCTGTTCAGAAGAGATCTCCAAGCACTCTTACTCATATGGATTTATGGACAGCCCTGCAGCATTCATGGTGTCAGTTTTCTCCAGCACTATTTCAGGCATTAGTCGAGTCCATATCACGTTGTGTTGCGGCACTTCTGCGTGCTCACGGGGGCTCTACACGATATTAGGCAGGTGTACCAGTTTGCATGGCTCTTCAGTGTTTGTGTTGCTCACCGACGATCATCTTGTAGACATTAGTCTAAGGAACTTGGCATTCTGACTACAGCTTCACAGTATGTTTATTCCCTTACGAAGTTTGTTGCAAATAGTCCACCAAAGTTCAAAACGACTAATGATGTGCGTAATTACAGTACCAGAATGAAAAATGACGCTCATTCTTCCACATTAAGGTGGCACAAAAAGGGATGCACTATGCTGCAACAAAAATTTTTGACCAGTTACCGAGTGAAATTAAATGTGACAGAAAGCAAAGTAAAATGTGAGACAAACTGAGAGAGTTTCCCTTTGACATCTCCTATTCCATAGAAGAACTTCTATTTCTGAAATGTGTAAAATGTGTTGTGTATAAATTACTAACTCACCTTTGTATGTCTCTGTTATTTATGTAAAATAATAATAATAATAATAATAATAATAATAATAACATAATGTTCAGAATATAACCATACGTACAAATAAATTTGCTATATCAATGTAAAATGATTCGTTGTTCATCATTACGATCTATTGTGCAAAATGAGCCGTGGGACTTTTAACTAACTAGGTAAATAAGTAACCAAGGTAGCCGGAAAGCTAGAAAACTGCAGTAAAATGAAGACCTTGGAACCTTCAACGGTTAGTACAGAGACTAGCATAAGGGCTTTGACGTAAATACATGTGAACTACAGCTCAGAAGTACTCGGTGGAGTAAATGGATAATTAATTTTACGAATGGCTGTCAGTCACTGGAAGCAGTGACAACTGTTACACAGCTATGACTGTTCGTCCACCGAACTGTAAGTGGAGTTGACATAACTACTTCTACAATAGGGGGTACCTCCCTGAAATTTTCTGGAAGAGGTGTTCGCCAGAATGTCCTTCAAGCAATCCCTTAATATAGCTCTTCAATAATAGTGGACCTATACAGCAAGAGGAAGAAACCTTATTAAACAGATATGAAACGTGGTTCCTGTTATTGAATGCAGCAGAGGGAATATCATGTCGTCGCGGATCGATTGTTTCCTTGAGCCCGGAAAATACATTGAAAGTGAGAGTGTGTGTGCTGAATATGTGGAAGACTGTCTGCTGCAGAAGCGCACGTGCATAACAAGACGTATTGTGAAAGGGACACGTGTGTCCGTATAACGAGAAGCGCGAACAGTGACAGCAAGCTATTACGTCGGTTCTGGAGGGTGGAAATCTCCGCAATAAGGAACAATGGCTCGGCAAACAACGATCGTGTGGGATGCACCTCCTCCGTTACTTCACGATACCGAGAGGTTAGCAGATACCTGCACGGATGTATATTCCACATTGCTTGAATACTAGAAGGTATTAGAAACAGTGCCGCGCTGTCCCCTAATCAACGAAATACAAGCATACGGAATGTTTGCGATTGGGTTGAAGAATTTCTGGAAAAAACTGTATACATCGTATGATGAATGTCCTAAAGACATGAAAAAAATTTACTAAAATATACAGGAAAAAGAATGGCGCACCAAGTAGGAATGATCCGAATGGAATGGAAATCAGGAGATGTGATGTACACGTAGAGACAAACAAGTGATTACGATTTCGGAAAGACTGGATGGTAAGAGGACAAGCTTCATAAACTGAGAAAGTCAATAACGCGTTATTCCACTTCTGCCCATTATGCAAGCAGTTATTCAGTTGGTAGAGTTCCTAAATGTCCTCCTGAGATACATCATGCCAAATTCTGTCCAACTGGCGAGTTAGATCGTCAAAATCCCGAGACGGTTGGAGCGCCCTATCCATAATGTCCCAAACGTTCTCCATTCGGGTGAGATCCGACGACTTCGTTGGCCAAGTTAGGGTTTGGCAAGCACGAAGACAAACAGTAGAAACTCTCCCCTTGTGCAGACGGGCATTACATCTACATCTACATCTACATCCATACTCCGCAAGGCACTTGACGGTGTGTGGCGGAGGGTACTTTGAATACCTCTATCGATTTTCTATTCCAGTCTCGTATTGTTCGTGGAAAGGAAGATTGTCGGTATGTCTCTGTGTGGGCTCTAATCTCTCTGATTTTATCCTCATGGTCTCTTCGCGAGATAAACGTAGGAAGGAGCAATATACTGCTTGACTCCTCGGTGAAGGTATGTTCTCGAAACTTCAACAAATGCCCGTACCGAGCTACTGAGCGTCTCTCCTGCAGAGTCTTCCACTGGAGTTTATCTATCATCTCCGTAACGCTTTCGCGATTACCAAATGATCCTGTAACGGAGCGTGCTGCTCTCCATTGGATCTTCTCTATCTCTTCCATCAACCCTATCTGGTACGGATCCCACACTGGTGAGCAATATTCAAGCAGTGGCTGAACAAGCGTATTGTAACCTACCTCCTTTGTTTTCGGATTGCATTTCCTTAGGTTTCTTTCAATGAATCGAAGTCTGGCAACTGCCTTCCATTTTAAATCACTCCTAATGCGTACTCCCAAATAATTTATGGAATTCTTCCAGTTGCTGACATGCTATATTGTAGCTAAGTGATATGGGACTTTTCATTCTATGCATTCGCAGCACATTACACTTGTCTACATTCAGATTCAATTGCCATTCCCTGCACCATGCGTCAATTCGTTGCAGATCCTCCTACATTTCAGTACAATTTGCCATTGTTATAACCTGTCGATGTACTAAAGCATCATCCGCAAAAAGCCTCAGTGAACTTCCGATATCATCCACAAGGTCATTTATGTATATTGTGAATAGCAACGGTCCTACGGCACTCCCTGCGGCACACCTGAAATCACTCTCACTTCGGAAGACTTCTCTTCATTGAGAATGACACGCTGCGTTCTGTTATTTAGGAACTCTTCAATCCAATCATACAATTGGTCTGATAGTCCATATGATCTTACTTTCTTCATTAAACGACTGTGGGGATCCGTATCGAACGCCTTGCGGAAGTCAAGAAACACGGCATCTTCCTGGGAACCCGTGTCTATGGCCCTCTGAGTCTCGTGGACGAATAGCGCGAGCTGGGTCTCACACGATCGTTTTTTTTCGAAACCCATGCTCATTCCTACAGAGTAGATTTCTAGTCTCCAGAAAAGTCGTTATACTCGAACATAATAGGTGTTCCAAAATTCTACAACTGATCAACGTTAAAGATATAGGTCTATAGTACTGTACATCTGTTCTACGTCCCTTCTTAAAAACGGGGATGACCTGTGCCCTTTTCCAATGCTTTCGAAAGGTACGCTCTTCTAGAGACCTACGGTACACCGCTGAAAGAATGGGTGCAAGTTCCTTCGCATTCTCTGTGTAAAATCGAAGTGGTATCCCATCAGGTCCAGCGGCCTTTCCTCTTTGGATCGATTTTGTTTTACTATCCCTCTGTCATCTATTTCGATATCTACCATTTTGTTATCTGTGCGACAGGAACTACAGTGCAGTCTTCCTCTGTGAAACAGCTTTGGAAAAAGACATTTAGTATTTCGGCCTTTAATCTGTCATCCTCCGTTTCAGTACCACTTTGGTCACAGAGTGTCTGGACATTTTGTTTTGATCCTCCTACCGCTTTGACATAAGACCAAAATTTCTTAGGATTTTCTGCCAAGTCAGTACATAGAACTTTACTTTCGAATTCACTGAACGCGTCTCGCATAGCTCTCCTCACACTACATTTCGCTTCGCGTAATGTTTGTTTGTCTGCAAGGCTTTGGCTCCGCAGCAGTTTTCTAAATCGGTTATTGTACCGCGGTGGTTCTTTTCCATCTCTTACGATCTTGCCTGTCACATACTCATCTAATGCATATTATACGATCGCTTTGAACTTTGTTCACTGATCCTCAACACTATCTGTACTTGAGACAAAACTTTTTTGTTGAGCCGTCAAGTACTCTGAAATCTGCTTTTTGTCACTTTTGCTAAACAGAAAAATCTTCCTACCATTCTTAATATTTCTATTTACGGCTGAAATCATCGCTGCGGTAACCGCTTTATGATCGCTGATTCCCTGTTCTGCGTTAACTGTTTCAAATAGTTCGGGTGTGTCATTAACCTGCTGAAATGGAAGTCGAGAAGGCTTGCCACGAAGGGCAACAAATCGGAGCTAGAATGACGTCACTGTGCTGTAAAGGTACCGCGGATGACAACCAAAGGGGGCCTGCTATGAAATGATACGGCACCGCAGACCTTCATTCGTGGTTGTCGGACCGATGGTGGTTGGCAGAGAGTTGCTATCCTATCGCTGTCCGAGGCGTTTCCAGACAAGTTTTCGCTGGTCATCGGGGCTCAGTTCGAAGATAGTCTCATCACTGAAGACAATTCAGTCAATGAGATTCTGGAGCGAATGTGTCCGACACCAGAACAGACGGGCTTGTTAGTGTAGAGAGGTCAATGGTAGCTCAAGAGGCGCCGTGAGCTAAGCCCCTGTTCTACGAACCGCCCATTAATGATCCTTGTGGTCACTGAAGCTTCAGCCGCACGTCGGATCGAGCATAATGATGAATTCGGGACTCTGAGCGCATCTCTGACGATTTCTCGGTCCTCATATTCTGTCGTCTCTCTACCGCGACTACTTCCGTCTTGACGCTGTTTTCGGCCATGGTTCACCCACTGCTGGCAACATCGTCGAACAGTGGGATCGCTCCTATTAAAATATCGAGTGATTCTCCAATTACTCCAACAGGCTTCTTTGAGCGCAACTCCACGTCCTATCTCAAATGCTGACATCTGAGTTTTAGCCTACCGTTGACGTGCCTGTCTGAGAGGCACAGTTATTGTCCAGCTGAGTACCCTTAATGAAATTCGCAAAGACGTTTTGCTCTGCTATCGACATGTTCCCTGTTTACTTTCATTGCCAGCTTCTGGGTGAAATTACGCAGCAGCGTCACAAATTCATCCATCGGCCGCCAAAGTGCATTTTTAGTCAATATCTGTGTTCATATGAATTTGTGACCAATTTTCATAACTTCTTCATGCTACGGCGTCATTTTTTTTCTTTCCTCTTTTTTTGGGTGGGGGCAGGTCTGGAGTGTACATGCTTAAAAATGCTGCTAAAACATTCTTCATAAGTAATGCATTTTATACTGTTAAACATTACTTAGACGGCTCAGATAGTGCTCAGTAATGAAAGGAGGTAGCTACAACACTCTGTCACATTGCAATACAAGATTACAAGTGGCTCTGAGCACTATGGGACTTAACATCTGAGGTCATCAGTCCCCTAGAACTCAGAACTACGTAAACTTAACTAACCTAAGGACATCACACACATCCATGCCCGAGGCAGGATTCGAACTTGCGACTGTAGCGGTCGCGCGGTTCCGGACTGAAGCGCCTAGAACCTTTCGGCCACATCGGCCGGCGCTAGACAATGATGGGCCAAGATCTATAGTGCAGGACAGTAATGCTTTGTTATTCTTCTGAACCACAAATATGACTCATCGTAAGTGTTGCTGACTGAGGCGGACTCAGGGCAGGACACAAAGATATGGGTCGGCCATAGTTGCTTGTTTTCGCGTCTGGAGTCAGTTTTCCGTATAGACTGGTGTTTGTGCAATGGACATAGCAACACTTTCGTGGCACAGAAGTTACCTGCGGTTGTCTTTAATGTGTGTTGTGTGTGAAGATAACGCTACAGTACTATATAACATTTTTTTCCTTTCCGCTTTATTTGCTCGGTAAATTGGCAGATTTGTTTTGCCGTGAGATTGTCAGACGTTGGGGGTACTTGTAAGTACAACCAGGAACCTGTTACTAACCTTCGTGAATAGGCAAATAAATTCAGTTGCCAGTACTGCCATCGCAGATCAAAAACCGGTTGTATATCCACATGAAACACTAAGAGTCATTGTCAACATAACTGTGGCGAATGCAGGAAACCTTAATTTAAATACTGATTTCATCACTGTGCCTCATTTAAGTGTTATTGATTGGAGGGCGATGACAATTTAATTATAACAGTGGTATAAGTACTTGAACCATAGCGTTTAACCTCCTAACAGCAGACACTTGTTAATTCATGAATAATACACGAAAAATATATCTGCTGTCCAAAATTAAAGCAACTAACCACTATTTCCTCGTCCTGTGTCTAATGCACGACATAAACATACACTACTGGCCATTAAAATTGCTACACCACGAGGATGACGTGCTACGCGAAATTTAACCGACAGGAAGACCATGCTGTGATATGCAAATGATTAGCTTTTAAGAGCAATCATTCATACAAGGTTGGCGCCGGTGGCGACACCTACAACGTGCTGTCATGAGGAAAGTTTCCAACCGATTTCTCATACACAAACAGCAGTTGACCGGGGTTGCCTGGTGAAACGGTGTTGTGATGCCTCATGTAAGGAGGAGAAATGCGTACCATCAAGTTTCCGACTTTGATAAAGATCGGTTGTAGTCTATTGCGATTGCGGTTTATCTTATCGCGACATTGCCGCTCGCGTTGGTCGAGATCCAATGACTGTTAGCAGAATATGGAATCGGTGGGTTCAGGAGGGTAATACGGAACGCCGTGCTGGATCCCAACGGCCTCATGTCACTAGCAGTCGAGATGACGGGCATCTTATCCGCATGGCTATAACGGATCGTGCAACCACGTCTCGATCCCTGAGTTAACAGATTGGGACGTCTGCAAGGCAACAACCATCTGCACGAACGGTTCGACGACGTTTGCAGCAACATGGACTATCAGCTCGGAGACCATGGCTGCGGTTACGCTTGACGCTGCGTCACAGACAGAAGCGCCTGCGATGGTGTACTCAACGACGAACTTGGGTGCACGAATGGCAAAACGTCATTTTTTCGGATGAATCCAAGTTATGTTTACAGCATCATGATGGTCGCATGCGTGTTTGGCGACATCGCGGTGAACGCACATTGGAAGTGTGTATTGGTCATCGCCATACTGGACTATCACCCTGCGTGATGATATGGGGTGCCATTGGTTATGCGTCTAATGCATGACAGCATGTTACAGGTCCTGTACAGGCCTTTCTGGATACAGAAAATGTTCGACTGCTGCCCTAGCCAGCACATTCTCCAGATCTCTCACCAATTGAAAACGTCTGGTCAATGGTGGCCGAGCAACTGGCTCGTCACAATACGCCAGTCACTACTCTTGATGAACTGTGGTATAGTTCTGAAGCTGCTTGGGCAGCTGTAGCTGTACACGCCATCCAAGCTCTGTTTGACTCAATGCCCAGACATATCAAGGCCGTTAATACGGCCAGAGGTGGTTGTTCTGGGTACTGATTTCTCTGGATCTATGCACCCAAATTGCGTGAAAATGAAATCACATGTCAGTTCTATTATAATATATTTGTCCAATAAATACCCGTTTATCAACTGCATTTCTTCTTGCTGTAGCAATTTTAATGGCCAGTAGTGTACAAGCTGTCAACCAAATGTCCGTACGATACTTTTTTGCGCCGAAGATGGCAATCCGGTCAACGGACAACCATTCCAACGATGACGTCAGGGCACCTATGAAACTAGGTGGTGTTTTCCGGGTAGCCCCACATCCACAGTCGCTATGTAGACAGTCACTGACGGTGCAGTATGGAACATAGGAGATGCCTACGAGGCTGTCTGCTGTGGAGGCCCACAAGAAGAAAGGAAACATACGGTCGCAAACTGGTGTAGCCCGAGTGCCGAGTGCTTAATGAGAGTCGTTCTGTTGTTTCTCGCAAGTGGCGACAGTTTATAGAGACCGAAACCGTATCCCGAACACCAGGGCAGGGCCGACGACGTGTGACTTCAGAAGAGAGGATCGTTATTTGGCTGTAAGGTGACGACGTTACCGCCTTAATACTGCTCGACACGTGGCATGTGAGCTCACGGCAACCAATGCACGTGTTGTGTCGAGGCAAACGGTGTGCAGAAGGCTTTGGCAGAGCGGCCTGACGCGTCTTCACAGAAGGGAACGTCTAGAGTGGAGTCGTCAACATGCCACCTGGGTGTTCGAACAGTGGTGCAGTGTTGCTTTCACAGAGGAGTCCCGATTTAGACTGGAGAGTGATTCTCGATGGAGTCGCACCTGGAGGGAACGTGGAACACGATTTTGGGACCCAAACATTGTGGAAAGCGACTGATATCGAGTAGGATCCCTAATGGTGTGGGCAGGGATTATGTTTACCACTCGAACTGCTCTTGTACATGGGAATCGGCAAAGTTTAACTACTGTCAGGCGTCATGACGAGTTCATGGGACATGATACGTTGCTATTGCGAGGTGCTGTGGGCTCAGACCTCTTCTTGATGGACGATAATGCTCGACCTCAGAGAGAACAGGTTATTGATGTTTTCTTGGAAACGGAAGGTACTGCACGCATGACGTGGCCTACTCGCTTTCCTGATTTGAATCCAATAGAGCACGTCTGGAACGCGCTAAGGGACACGGCCTGCATCACGTCAGCATCCACCAACCACTCTCCAAGACGGCGAGCAGCTGTGCAGGAAGAATGGGTGTTACTACCTCAACACGAGACTGATGACATCATTCACAGCATGCCCCGTCATTGTCGGGCCTATATTGCTGCCAGAGGTGGTCACACCACATACTGAGCACATTAAGCAGTTGTCGGAACGTGTGTGCAAATCCGTTAAGTTTGAAGAAACGAAGAACGTTTTTGTCTATCATTATGCATATTGCAGGTGTGTGCGTTCTGTATTCTTTACATTTTTTCTACTGTACTATCACCTGTTTATACTGATTTGTAGCCAAATAAACGTAACCTTGCAAAATTTCCGTTTGTAGCTTAAATTTTGGACAACAGCGTATTTTTACACGCAGACTTTATAACACAAACCAAAGAGCAAATTATTCAGAAATACAAACTAGGACCGCCACCGGTGTATTGCTGGACAACTCCGGCTGAATTAGTGTTCAGTTACTGTCCGTGGTAGAAAATTATGTTTTTTCTTCTTCAAAGTATTAAAAAAGGCAAGAACGTGCACTGAAAGCGCAATATCTGCATGAAAATAAGAAGAAGGAAGTAATCATATCAGCCCGATCTCAGAGAAATTATTCATCTTTCCAAAGGCGATGTTCTGTATGTGTGGGGTCTTAGTTCAAGTTTTCCTTTGAATTTAATATGACAGGAGAAGAAGGAAGTATGCGGACAGTTGCATGAAGCGGAAGTTACAAAAAGAGACGCTAAAGCGTAGGAATGAAACCCTGTCTCCTCCAACAGGTGAGAAATTCCTGTCCTCGATCGATCGCGTTGCAGTGCGGGCTTACCAGGTCTGCAAAGAATCTGCGAGACGTAGCCGTACGCAGAGCAGCGGCGAGCTCCAGTGCTAGCTGGCGCAGTTCAGGCTGATACTGATGTCGTCACGGGTCGCTGTCACCTTCTCAGACGCAATCACGAGAGATTTTTGTAAGTCTCCTGAACTGTTAAATCAAACTCCGGCGACTTGTCATAAGACCCAAGTCATAATCTAATTATAATTACATTCGATAAGTATCGAAGTCATGGCGGTCCTGAAACTAGCGCTCATGGATGTCCCTACAGAAACACCTGCCGAATAAGTCTAACTGTCGGTCTAGTGAAGGGACTGTGATCGAGGCCTCTGTCTCCCACAAACAATTCAGATGCTCGAACTCCAACCAGAAACGTGTTTTCGCACCAGAGGAAGCCCCGAAAACACGTTCTTGCGGCAATAGATGCTTTCTAGGATTTCTTGTGGATTTAGGTACTTTTTCGGACTGTTCTCCCCACGGAAAACTGAAGTGGAAATTTTCTCAGGCACAGCTGTGGCAATATATAGCAGTTTGGAGTGCTGTCCAGCAAAAGGACGAAACGGTGGTTTCTGCTGCTGGTCGCTCACTCGTTCCGAGTTGCCGTTAAAGTGCCTAGTCGGTGGGAAAGGTTGTTTCTCACCCCGAAGTTTGGATGATCCCGAAAACTGAAGGAAACAAGATACAGAAGGTTTTGTAAACTCAAGTAATGACAGGTTCCCCAGTATCAAAACTTGGTTGTAATAAAGTGCATTGCTACCACTGACCGCTCAGTTCGATCAAGAAGAGCCAAAATCGTCTGAATCGAAAGAGAGAATGAAGGCGATTGCCAAGACGTATGCAAATCATTATTTAAATCGGAATGAGAATTTGGGAGAAGACCTAACGTGGGCTGATATCTTATAAGTTTTGAAACTTTGTTCCT
The DNA here is from genome assembly GCF_023864345.2 of Schistocerca serialis cubense. Taxonomy (NCBI): domain Eukaryota; kingdom Metazoa; phylum Arthropoda; class Insecta; order Orthoptera; family Acrididae; genus Schistocerca; species Schistocerca serialis. Next base: position 11,950,789 of record NC_064644.1, read on the forward strand.
TTTGCTTCGAGTTAGTATTAATGTTCAAATGTGTGTGAAATCTTATGGGACATAACTGCTAAGGTCGTCAGTCGCTAAGCTTACACACTACTTAACGTAAATTATCCTAAGGACAAACACACACACCCATGCAAGAGGGAGGACTTGAACCTCTGTCGGGACCAGCTGCTCAGTCCATGACTGCAGCGCCAAAGACCGCTCGGCTAATCCCGCGCGGCTAGTATTAATGGAACTACTTTTTTCATTTTTTCATATGTTGTGCGTTCGCAAGTTTATTAATAAGTTATCCAACATTATCTTCCATGAACGCAATAACGTGAAGTAGTAGTTTTGAATGAACTTCTAAATCGGTGTACTCGGACTTTTGACAATGTATTGCTTAGCGAGATATGCTGAGCTGTTGGAACATATCGATACATCTGTAGGAGGAAAACACCAATAAAAAGTCAGGAGCGAGAACAGAGAAGGAGATTAGTGCGTTAGTGCAAGTGTGCTATGTGCATGGTCAGTGTGAAGTAACTGCTCGGTGATCTGGGATTTCGGTGTTTGTGGTGGACAAGAAACTAATAACTGAACAGGTCGCGTTGCTTCTCATTCGGAACTGCTATTGAGCACATTAATCTTAGAACTATGATGTCCAATCGCCAAGTCGCGTATATGACAAATGTACACGGTTGTCTGTTGTCTGCACTGACTGTTTAGTGCACAGTGCGGACAGTCAAATTACACTGGAAATACGGTGATGTATGTTTTCGTGGGGAACAGATATTCTGCATATTAATCTTGAATGTACAGTGTGCCAATCGCCGCGTTTCTGATACGGGTATATGGTAACAATTGTGCACAATACGGTTGTTTGGCTTGTATCGCGAACTGTTAAAACAAATGAAAAATGTATTAATGTACTTTCGTATTGCGGACTGCGGTGTTGTAAAATGTTCAAAGCTGCGTTAGAACGGGAATAGCCGATTCGAAATTCTGCCTGTAAACGGCTAACAAACATTATGACGTCAGCCTACGACACACATAAATGTAATGAAGCGTGTCTTACCCTCATCGCTGTATGTAGATACGATAATTGAGAGGATTCTGCAAACATCTAGCGTTCTTGACGCATTCACAACGGACGGCTGCGGAAAAGAGGATCAGCAAAATGGTGATTGATAATTATTAATGGTCTGCACGTTTCTGGATAACAGACCAACAACGATGACGACAACGAGGCTTCGACAACACCATCCAAGTGCAGACTGCCTTCCAAAAAGTGATAAATAGTTCAGTCTCCCTGAAGTGTTACTATAAATATTGTTTTCAAGAATTTTTTATAGGAGCCGTGGTAGTTTCTCAATGCCACTGATTTTCGCGTATTTCCAAAATGCCTCAATGACCTGCATTTTTCAGTACAAAAATAATTAAAATTTATTTAGTTCATTAAACCACTTTTTAATATAGACTTTATAATTTTGCAAACCCATTAACTTCTGACACTGTCCTCGTTACTGCAAATAACTGTTATTATTTTCATTGAGACTAATGTTGTTCAGTCTCCAAGTTTCATTTGCTTTTAATGATTTGTCTATATTTATTTGTGTAGCTCTCGAGTGTTATTTTTTTCACTTGCATGTTACCTTGTTTTCGTGTTAATTATCGTTGTATATTGCGCAAACACGTTCATTGCGCAGTGTCTGCCAGTACGGTAGGAGATAACAGCAAACAACGTATAGCCATTGTGTTTAGTATTCTCTCGTAGGGGGAAGCATTTGATTTGGCAGACGTGTGAGTACTCATCATGTTATAGTTTCATCACCCTTGCTGACGTATGTGGGCGCGATATTCAGTTAATCCTGGGAAAAGTTAAAGGTTCTCGGTTTTACTTACCTCCAAACTTACGGACGAAAGAGATCATGACGAAAACCTAATGGTTTCTTCACTTTTATTACATGAGCCCTGTCGTTTCTAGTTAGTTTAATATTCGACGAGGTCCTGTTTCGTCAAAAGTGATGCAGTACAAAACCGTATTTTGTATTATAACTGATCTGGTACAAATTCTGCAGTATCATGTTCTCCATGTTACACATGAAAAACTTTCAAGCATCTTGCATGAAATTACAAAAAAAGTAAGTAAAAGAAATCTGTATCTATGTAACTGTGGAATTATTGTGATGCTAAGTAAATTCCCCCCTCCCCTCCATCCTCTGATGATCCATGAACCTTCCCGTCGGTAGGAAGGCTTCCGTGCTTCGGCTATACAGATAGTCTTACCGTGGGTGCAGCCACAGCGGAGGGGTATCTGTGGGGAGGCCAGACAAACGTACGGTTCCTGAAGAGGGGCAGCAGCCTTTTCAATAGTTGCAGGGGCAACAGTCTAGATGATTGATTGATGTGGATTTGTAACATCAACCAAAACGACCATGCTGCTACTGCCTAGGGCTGAAAGCATGAGGAAACTACAGCCGTAATTTTTCACACGAGCATAAGCTCTAATGTATGGTTATATGACGAAGATATGCTTTTGAGTAAAATATTCCAGAGGTAAAATAGTCCCCCATTCGGATCTCCAGGAGGGCAGTAAAGAGGAGAATATTGTCATCAGGAGAAACAAAGCTAGCTTCGTATGGATCAGAGCTTGGAATGTTAAATCCCTTAATCTGGCAGGTGGGCTAGAAAATGTACAAAGGGAAATGGATAGATTAAAGCTAGATATAGTAGGAGTTAGTGATGTTCGGTAGCAGAAAGAACAAGACTTCTGGTCAGGTGAATACAGGGCTATATATACTAAATCTGACGCAATGGTCGAGTAGCTTTAATAATGAGTAAAAAATAGGAATGTGGGTAAGCTAGTGAGCATAGTGAATGCATTATCGTAGCCAAGACAGACACGAAGCCCACACCCACAATAGTACTGCAGGTTTATATACCTATTAGCTACACAGATGTTGTAGAAATTGAAGAAATCCATGATGAGATGAAAGACATTATTCTGATAGTTAAGGTTGAAGAACATTTAATAGTGATGGGGGCCTGAAACTCGATAGTAAGAAAAGGAAGAAGAGGAAAAATAGTAGGTGAATATGGACTCGGGGACAGGAAAAAAAGAGGGAGCTTCCTGATAGAATTTTGCACGGATAGTAATTTACTCATCGCTAACACTAACTTCAATAGTATTGAATGAAGGGTGTAAACGTGGAAGGGACTTGGAGATACCGGAAGGTTTCAGATTGATTATATAGTGGTAAAACAGAAATTTCAGAACCAGATTTTAAATTGTAAGACATGTCCAAGGGCAGATGTGGAATGTGACCACAATTTGTTGTTTGTGAACAGTAGATTAAAACTGAAGAAATTGCATAAAGGTAGGAAATTAATGTGATGGGACCTGGATAAGTTGAAAGAGCCGGAAGTTGTTGAGCGTTTCATGGGGAGTATTAGGTAAAGAATGACTACGACAGGGGGGAGGGGGTGAAATAAGTAGACGACGAAAGGGCAGCTTTGAGAGATCAAATAGTGAAGGGGTCAGAAGATCAAATAGGTACAAGCAAAGGCCTAGTAAAAATCCTTGGGTGTAAAAGGAGATAGTGAATAAAACTGATGAAAGGAGGACATATAAAAATGTAGCACAGAAGCGGGCGGAAGGGAATACAAACGTCTAAAACATAAGATCTATAAGAAGTGGAAAATAGGTAAGCAGGAACGGCTAGAAGACAAATGTAACATATATCACTAGGGGAAAGACAGATACTGCATACAGGAAGATTATAGAGGTCTTTGGAGGAAAGAGAAACACCTGTGTGAATATCAAGAGCTCAGGCGTAAAAGCAGTCCTGAGAAAAGAAGGGAAACCAGAAAGATGGGAGTAGTATACAGTGAGTCTATACAAGTGAGATGTAATTGAGGGCAATATTGTAGAACTGGAAGGAGGCGTAGATGAAGATGAGATGGGAAATATGATACTGAGAGAAGAATTTGACAGAGCACTGAAATACCTAGGTCGAAACAAGCTCACGTGAGTGGACGACATTCCCTCAGAATTGCTGATAGCAATGGAAGAACCAGCCATGGTTTGAGGTCATCAGTCCCCTAGAACTTAGAACTACTTAAACCTAGCTAACCTAAGGACATCACACACATCCATGCCCGAGGCAGGATTCGAACCTACGACCACAGCGGTCACGCGGTTCCAGACTGAAGCACCTAAAACCGCTCGGCCACCACGGCCGGCCCAGCAAACTATTCCATAAGACCTTATTGAGTGTAAATAAGTAAAACATATAAGGAAGCTGATTTGCTTGTCTTGAAGACTGGCAATTATGTAAAGAGCAAAAGTAGCTGAACTTCATTATTTGAGGATTTCAGTAATATACTTCTACCAGTATACGTTTTCACCTGTATGTGAGGCATGTTCAGAAATCAGTGTACTGTAACTGCAGTGGCCTTTATTTGAGTAATGTAGCACAGAAACAGGCGGAAGGGAATATAAACGTCTAAAACATAAGATCTATAAGAAGTGGAAAATAGGTAAGCAGGAACGGCTATAGGACAAATGTAACATGTAATGCGAACCATGGATGAAGGGTATCAGACAGATGCCATATTCCTTGACTTCCGGAAAGCGTTTGACTCGGTGCCCCACTGCAGACTCCTAACTAAGGTACCAGCATATGGGATTGGTTCCCAAGTATGTGAGTGCCTCGAAGACGTCTTAAGTAATAGAACCCAGTACGTTGTCCTCGATGGTGAGTGTTCATCTGGAGTGCCCCAGGGAAGTGTGGTGGGTCCGCTGTTGTTTTCTATCTATGTAAATGATATTTTGGGTAGAGTGGATAACAATGTGTGGCAGTTTGCTGATGATGCTGTGGTGTACGGGAAGGTGTCGTCGTTGAGTGACTGTAGGAGGATACAAGATGACTTGGACAGGATTTGTGATTGGTGTAAAGAATGGCAGCTAACTTTAAATATAGATAAATGGAAATCAATGCAGATGAACAGGAAAAAGAGCCGGCCGGAGTGGCCGAGCGATTCTAGGCGCTTCAGTCTGGAACTGCGCGACCACTACGGTCGCAGGTTCGAATCCTGCCTCGGGCATGGTTGTGTGTGATGTCCTTAGGTTAGTTAGATTTAATTAGTTCTAAGTTCTGGGTGACTGATGACCTCAGAAGTTAAGTCCCATAGTGATCAGAGCCATTTGAACCATTTTTTAGGAAAAATAATCCTGTAATGTTTAAATACTCCATTAGTAGTGTAGCGCTTGACACAGTCACGTCGATTAAATATTTGTGCGTAACACTGCAGAGCGATATGAAGTGGGACAAGCATGTAATGGCAGTTGTAGGGAAGGCGGATAGTCGTCTTCGGTTCATTGATAGAATTTTGGGAAGATATGGCTCATCTGTAAAGGAGACCGCTTATAAAACAATAATACGACCTATTCTTGAGTACTGCTCGAGCGTTTGGGATCCCTTTCAGGTCGGATTGAGGGAGGACATAGAAGCAATTCAGAGGCGGGCTACTAGATTTGTTACTGGTAAGTTTGATCATCACGCGAGTGTTACGGAAATGCTTCAGGAACTCGGGTGGGAGTCTCTAGAGGAAAGGAGGAGTTCTTTTCGTGAATCGCTACTGAGGAAATTTAGAGAACAAGCACTTGAGGCTGACCGCAGTACAATTTTACTGTCGCCATCTTACATTTCGCGAAAAGACCACAAAGATGAGATAAGAGAGATCAGGGCTCGTACAGAGGCATATAGGCAGTCATTTTTCCCTCGTTCTGTTTGGAAGTGGACCAGGGAGAGAAGATGCTAGTTGTGGTACGAGGTACCCTCCGCCACGCACCGTACGGTGGATTGAGGAGTAATTATATAGATGTAGATGTAACACTAATCTTGAGTTGTGTTCAGGAATAATGATAACAAAATCAACAGCTGTATCTGAATCCTCCATCGTTTATTCTGTCTAAGACATGCTACAGTTTCGACACCAAGTGATGTCATCTTCAGGCTCAAAGCGTAAACTGCCACTCACAACGGTTTTCATGTGTAATGAACAGAATCCTATGTGGTGGGACCAAATTAACTGGATTCCGCATGTGGCAATAATAAGCCCAACATGGTCAGACGACGGTTGTGGAGGGCAGTTTACGCTTGGGGCCTGAATATGACGACACCATATGGTTCGAAACTGGTAGCATGTGTTAAAAAGAATGAACTATGGACAATTCAAATACCATCGTTGGTTTTGTTATCATTATTCAAATAATTCGTATGTGGCTGTTGTCTCAGTTTCCTTGCTGGATTACCAGAGATAATAGGCTGCGTGTTTTTGTTTTGTTTTTTGAGAGATGGCAACACTGAGGGGTTAGGGGGTGGAGGGGAGGGTCCACTAACCACAGCGAGCATTTCAGAAACACTGTGGTACGAAATCTCAAGTTGTAGTGTCCAATTACGTGAAAGACGTCTATAAAAAGTACCGGCAAGTGTGATAGGTTTCCTACTCGCGGAAGGAATAACAGCTAATGTAACGTTTGTGCGAACCACAACGGGTTACGACGAAGGTGTTATGAGCAGAACGAGTGGTTATGTGCAGGAAGATTAATGGTGGAAGAGCAAATACTCATGACGAACAGAGGAGTGGGAGACCTTTTATTTTGACTGATGGATTGGTGCAAACAATCGAGGAAACTGTTCGTGGAGACCGCCGATTGATAGTGGATGAAATTTCTGCGACGTGTCTACAACTATCCAGACCTTCATTGTTCGAGACAATCACAGTGACGGAAACTGTGCAAAAGATGGGTCGACTAAATAGTTGATAGAGCACCACAAGAAAAACTGGGTCTATAGCGTCCGAGAGTTTCTTGAGCGACTTGGATAGGAAGCTGAGGAATTTCTAAGCTTCATTGTAGATGAAACATGTGTGGCTCATTGCACCCCAGAGACAAAAAGACAGTCGCCATAGTGGCGCCACACGAATTACAAATCTGCCAAAACACTGAAAATCACAATTTCGTGCAGAAAAATCGTGGCTCCATTGTTATGGGACAGGAAAGGCATCATTTTGATCAAATTATTGAGCAGGAGAAGACCATCAATACACAACGACATTGTGAGACTCTAAACAACTCGAAAGAAGCTTTCAAAACAAAAGATGGTGAGTTCCGATTAGAGAAGTGTGCTTACTGCACTACAGCTTCCACCCTCACACAGCCTTAGCCACCAAGGCGCTTTTCCTGTGGACCGATGACCTAAGCAGTTAGGTCCCATAGGAACTTACCACAAATTTACAAAAAAATTGCCAAGGCGCTTTTGGATTCATTTCGTTAAGAATTAAACTCCAATGTACGATGTATGCCCCGGAAATAAGTACCTTTTTTTGCGTCGTCATCGCTGTCAAAGCCAACCTCACGCTGCAAGTTCAAGAACAAGTTGTACTCAGAAGTTACGAGAATGGCGGGATGTACGGCGACTGATCGAACTGCTCCCAACCCCTGAGGTGACGTCCCTAGATTGTCATCTCATCTTCCTAACAGCGCACAAGAGTGGAATTTAATTTGCAACCCTCAAGCAGCTGCAGGAAGACGTTCTTAAATGGGCACAGGAGCGGGCAGGAGAGTTCTTCGGGGAGGGCATAAAGAAGCTTGTGCCATGGCTCACTGCATGCACTGAACGGGATGGCGATTATATGGAAAAATAGTCAATACGTATATCAACAATATCCTGTGATTTATTTCAAATACTCGTTTTCTAAAAAGATATAAGGGCCTAGTACATTTTCTTTCTCAACATGCCTCGTATAAACCCACAAATTCGGAGCATTACACTGTTTACTGACTCCTAGTCATGTGACACATTAGCTATTGGTATGGCACTGTTGTACAGAAGTGAATATAGTGAGTTTTCTCGAAGTTTAGGGATAGCCCATTTTCAGAGAGCTACTTAATAATTCTTTGAAAAACATCATTAACAATTTCTTCTTTTCTATCCTTATAACGCTACCTCTACTATTGTAATTTAGTATGCTTTTAGCTAGATAGCAAAAAATCCTGCATTTATGTTGCCTCGTATACTATACCACAGCAGAACAAACAGTCCGGTTACAGGTAAAGACGCGTATAACCCACTTGCTAAAATTTTGTTTAGTTTCCAACTAAAGTACACTATGGGAGGATAGTCTTCTTAATAGGAAAAGATAATCAATAGAATTACCCTTTTTACAGAATTTGACCGCGTATTGTGTCTAATGGATAAGTACATCACATTTTTCTTTTGCTAAGATTTTACCCAGCAGCTGAATGGAAACACGGTATGAATAATATTATACTGAACTTAGGACAATTCAGTTCCAAGTCCATTTAATGGTTCAAAACATGTACTAATGGTCGCCAACGTATCCAGGAAAAGAAACAGTGAAGTACTGCAAAAACAGAAGTGTGAATTTTGCCTACTTCTTTTCTCCTGTTTAAGTTGCTACTTCAAATAAATATAGCTCCACGTGTACAATATTGGTGCAGACACTGGAATTTTTTTTAGACCATTAAATCCTTATGCATTACGTTTTTGAAAGAGAAAAAGCCCAGCAGATAACTTCAAGGAAGCTAAAAAAAAGTTTGGCTAGGGAGGATCTATAGAAAAGCATTTTCTGCAACAAACAACTTACATACTAAAATACTTAGATGTTAAAGTGGACACTTCTTACACTGAACATTTTACTTCAAGGAAAACCTTTTTCTTACAGGAATTTACTTTCAAAAGCTGTTATTCTTATAACTAACTCTGTATAGTCATTTACCAGATTCTAGTAACTTGGCTACACTCTGAATTTTGCGTAAGCAAACTAATACTATAACACTTTTCAGCTGTTAAGAAAACACAAAAAGAATCATATGATGCCTCTTTATATTAACTTGGCACTTCATAAGTCTGTAAAATAGGATGTTCGGATTCATCAAACACCAGGAAGGAACGGTATAGAGGCGTATGATTAGGATGAAATAACAGGGTGAACCACTTTGCTAAAGTTCAAGAATGATTATTAAGACACAGTTTCACGATGTACGAAACAAAATTTACTATTAAAATGTCTTATCTGTTGGCTGTAGGCTTGGGTGTGGCGAATAATTATGGTGGCTACACTACCCATAATACGGCCTGCAAGTCTCTTTCTGTATGGCCTTAAATTCTCTTCTTGGCGTCGTTCAGTTCTACAAACAGTAGCCCAACCACTCTCAGCTATGCCGTGAGCCGTTTGCAGTCTCCATCCGAGGCACTCTGTACGAATTTGCAGGCAAAGCTTCTCCTGCTCCACAAAGGTGTTGCCTCAATTACTGTTGCCTACAGACTGTGTGACTTACTTCCCGCGCTTGCTCCAAATAGCGCGCCAGTTCCCCCTTGACACCTTTTCCACTCCCCAGAGCCACTTTCATTTCAAACAAAAGCACACAGGCTATTACATAACACCTCTTTCTTACATTGTTCCTGAGCGTGACCAATTCTTAGAAATTTCAACATGAACAGTTTATACACACAAATATATTTAAATACAAAATGTCATCAGAAAATTATTTAACATAATAAACAATTTACTTGGTATTTTATATACATTACACAAAGAACTTCAACCTCCAGTATAGCACATATTACTTTACATATACAGAAAATATAGTACCAATACGCAAAAAATTATAAAAAATTTAGATGAACCACAAACAAATAGTGTTATAAATGTCTGTGGGGCAAAATGTCTTTCAGAAACCACCGCTGTGGAATGATGCGCCAAGTTCCATGTTACTCGCGATTCGACACAAGGCGCAGGTCGATCAGGCACCTGTGCCTCGTCCATTGCGGACAACTCAGGTGGGAGACACTGGAACACCCGCCCTGTAGTGCTGATCTCTCCCTACGTGATTATCACTCCTTCAGTCCCTTAAAAAAAAACTTTTGAAGGATCGGCAGTTACTTCCGGACGAGAATGTGCAGCAGGCAGTTACGGATTTCTTCGCACACACAGGACACTTGTGTGTTCGAACGAGAACTTCTTCATTGTCCCTTACACATTTCACGATCTAATATTTTGACAAAACGCTTAATGGAATGAACATCCTTACATTACCTGCCTTGATAACACATTAACAGAAACTAACGATTTTTAAAATCTAAAACCTCTGACAAAGTTCGGTGAATGAAGTCAAAACGGTCGATTGGGCAACACTGGCGACTCACAACGCTGCACCTGCGTAGCGGTCGATGTTGACAACCTGCCCCCCCCCCCTCCCGCCGTAGGTCAGTTGAGCATCATGTGTGTTCCGTGTTACACCTGTTGGACGAAGTTCTTATTTAATGCGTTGGTTCTGAACTGAAAACAGGACAATGAACGAGCAAAGGACCAATTTTTAGTTTTAAGCTTGGCACGACACCGAAAGAAACGCATGCAATGCTGCTACATGTTTATGGGGATCAAGCACTGTCCATGAAGTGTATTTACGAGTGGTTCGCCCGTTTTCGAGGAGGCTGGGAAAGTGTTTCTGACGATCCCCGTAGCGGACGACCGCCGTCAGCGACGAAAACATTGAGAAAGTGAGGACATTAATCACGAACGACCATCGGTTAAATGTGCGCATGATAGTGGATGAACTGCAGATGAACTCTGAATCCGTGAGACAAAGCCTTACCCAGGAGTTAGGGAAGAGGAAGACGTGTTGCCATCTTGTGCCATATCACTTGATTGACGATTAGAAGCAGGCATGTTTAGCGGCTGCACAGGATTTTGTCGAAAAGGTGGATGCGACATCCAATTTCTTGAAACGTTTTGTTGCCTGTTGTATTCTGTTTCACAGACTTATGAAGTGCCACGTTAATAGAAAGAGGCACCTTTTAAATTGTTTTTGTGTAAATAATGAGGTATAAGTGGGTGAGGGGTTGAATCCTATAATAATGAGATTACGTCTCAATTGTGGAAGAGTGTAAATTGAATAAAATGAATTTAAATGTAAGTTTGCATCATAAAGTTAGAGAGTTCATAAATATTTTCACCATGATAAATAGTTAAAGAAACGTTGGCTTAGTCGTTTCAGTGAAAGGCGTAATGAAAATTTTAGTTACAGTAATAACTCGTCCATGCTTTAGTACATTACAGAAAAATAAAGTCAAACTATTCCTGTTTTAAAAGTTTTCTTAACTATTGCAAAGTCTTACAGTAAAAGTATGCATACATAAAATTCCGTTAGAGTGAAGCAAAGTTACTAGAATATGTTAAATGACTATACAAAGTTAGTTCAAAGAGTAATAGCTTTTGAAAGTAAATTCCAGTAAGAATGAGGTTTTCTTGAAGTGAAATGTTCAATACAAAAAGTGTGTGCTTTAGTATCTAAGTGTTTTAGTATTTAACTTAGTTGGTTATGGAAAGTGCTTTTCTGAAGGTCCCTTCTGGCCAAATTTTTTTAGCTTCTTTGAGTGTATCTACCGGGCATTTTCTCTTTTAAAAACGTAATGTATAAGGGTGTAGTAGTCAAATAATTCTAGTGTCTGCACCATCATTGTTTACATGCAGTAACATTTATTTAGAGAAGCAATTTAAACAGTAGCAATAAAGTAGGCAAAATTCATACTTCCGCTTTTCCAGTACTTTACTGTTTCATCGCCTGGATAGGCTGGCAACCGTTAGTACGTATATGAAACCACTAAATGAATTGGAACTGAGTTATCTCAACTTCAGTAAAATACTGTTCACACTGTGTTTCTTTCTAACCTTTGGGTAAGATCTTAGGAAACGAATTGAATAGTTTAATTTACTTGTCCACAGTCAAATCCTGTAAAAAGGGTAACACTATTTAGCAGATTTTCTAATCAACAGAATTATCCTCCCATAGTGTGCTTTATTTGGAAATTAAAATAAATTTAGTAAGAGGGTTGTGCGTGGCCATATAGAGAAAGGGTTCTCTATTAATAGGTAAAAGCATATTAAATTACAATAGTAGTGGTAGGGTTATACATTCTTCATTCTCCGATGGATGTCTATGGGTGTTTGTCATTCGGAAACTAAGAAAAGAATAACAGCACGTCGGTTTGGACGCATTTCCTAATATCGTCGTTGTGGTTCACTTTTCAGAATTTACGACACGTTCGTCGGAACAACACGAATACCGCAATGATCTCTTGCCTACATGTCGATGCTTGTATACCCGCATCGAAGCCGCGTTACGTTTTATGCACTCTGCAGAAACACCCTCGAACAGAAAGTTTTTGATCGCCCCTTGTATGACAAATGTTCAAAGAACTTCGGAAAGTCAGAGATGATATTAGTTGAGGTGCGTCAAAATCTGATTTTATATTGCTGTAGCCTACTATTCCACAGTAATAAACTTTCTGAAGTAGTATCTCTTCTTGTTAAGTTTTTTCGGTCTTTGAATCAGACTATACGACGAGATATTTGATAATCCAACATGTCTTCGTTCAGTTATCGTAAAGCCAAACCACTCTATTGGTATCTATGCAGTAACGTTTTCATGTAACATAATAATTATTTTTCTTTTGAACTCGACGAAACGTACTTTTAGCTAATTCACTACCCTAGACAGATATTCAGTAAATGTAATTCGAGAAAATACTCTCTGTTCCAGTCTTCACTTTTAACAAGTAAAAAGTAATTTTCCAATAAATCTTTACAACACTTTACGTCCTAAAGCTGCATCTTATAATACACATTTTTCATTAACATGTACGGATTTGAGCTGTAAAATAGTACTCGAAGTGAGCTGAAGAACGTCTTAAACGCAAATAACACACTTCATGTACGTCTGCAGGCTTTCGTGGCCGTTGTCACTAAAGTTAAAATCTTCTGAGGTGTTAGGCCACATCATATTTTCTCTAAAATAATCGATATTTCGACCCCTCTGCTGGGATTTTCTTCAGGATCTTCCAGTGTCCACTGTTCCTAGAACACTGTCAGAGAGCCGTTCAAAAATGTGTGTGAAATCTTATGGAACTTAACTGCTAAGGTCATCAGTCCGTAAGCTTACACACTACTTAAGCCAAATCATCGTAAGGACAAACACACACACCCATGCCCGAGGGAGGACTCGAACCTCCGCCGGGACTAGCCGCACAGTCCATGACTGCAGCGCCTAAGAGCGCTCGGCTAATTCCGCGCGGCAGAGAGCTGTTCAAATGGTTCAAATGGCTCTGAGCACTATGGGACTTAACATCTTACGTCATCAGTCCCCTAGAACTGAGAACTACTTAAACCTAACTAACCTAAGGACATCACACACATCCATGCCTGAGGCAGGATTCGAACCTGCGACCGTAGCAGTCCCGCGGTTCCGGACTGCAGTGCCTAGAACCGCGGCCGGCGCAGAGATCTGTGTCGCGTTGTCTTGTAAAGGAGAGTTTTCCCGCGTTTGTCCTGGAGATGTGGGAGTATTGGTTAAAATTGTTGTGTCTACCATTGGTCGGCTGTCGTCATAGGCTAATATTCCCGCGCTGATGCAGAAGAAGGGGCATTATTGGCTGAACTCTTGTGGATACTAGAACCAATACTCCCATTTCTCCAGCACAAACGCGGGAAAACTCCCCTTTATAAGAGAATGCGACAGTGGTCTCTGACAGTGACCAGTGGACACTGGAAGATCCTGAAGGGGATCCCAGCAGAGGGGTCGAAACGTCGATTATTATAGAGGAAATATGACGTGGCCTACCACCCCAGAAGATTTTAACAGGCTTCATGTCAGTATCTTTCTAGCTTTTCACTGTCTTAACAACTTAAATCGATGACACAGTCTGCCAACCCCCAAATGTTCACGATCGCAGACTCGTGCGGCGCCGACGCGCAACGGTCTGTTCCGTTGGCTGGCTGCGGTTGCTCAGGATGGACGTCGCTCGACTGCCGTCACCCGATTCCTTAAAGAATCAAACTCCAATGTACGAGCTATGTGAGGGAAGTAAGTACCTTTATTTGCATCGTCATCGCTGTCAAAGCCAAACTCACGCTTCAAGTTCAAGAACAAGTTGTAGTCGGAAGTTACGAGAATGGCGGGATGTACGTACGGCGGCTGATCGAACTGCTTCCAAACCAGTTGTTGAATAAGGTTTACAGCAGTGATTCCCAACATTTCTTAGATCATTACTCCTGAGCGCAATCAGACATTAGCTAGTAAAATGGGGAGAGATGATTGATATTTAATTTTCATGCTGTGTGTGTGTGTGTGTGTGTGTGTGTGTGTGTGTGTGTCACAATGAATGACGAAGGATATCGTTATGGATCGCTAGTGCTATCCACAACTCCTTCTCAGAAAAGAAAGCTAACTATCCACACTGAAGGTATACACTTGTTGCAAAACATACTTCCTCTGCATCCCTCCTCTCCATTGCGGCACTTGGTTGACCTGCGCACTGCAGCCCCATTTAAAACGAAGCAGGTTCAGATGCGTGCACTATACTTAAAAAAACTGAACTAAACTCCGCCCGAACAGGCCATGAAGGTCAACGGTAGGCCGCCGTGTCATCCCCAGCCCATAGATGTCACTGGATGCGGATATTGAGGGGCATGTGGTCAGCACACCGCTCTCCCGGCCGTTTGTCAGCTTACGAGACCGGAGCCACTACTTCTCAGTCCAGTACCTCCTCAGTTTGCCTCACAAGGGCTGAGTGCACCCCGTTTGCCAACAGCGCTCGGCAGACCGGATTGTCACCCATCCAAGTGCGAGCCCAGCCCCACAGCGCTTAACTTCGGTGATGTGACGAGAATCGGTATTATCACTGCGGCGAGGCCGTTGGCGTGTACTATACTTAACTGTTCGTAAATCACTTCATTGCAGCACTCCTTTCATCTGAACTGGCATAAATTAGACGACTTCAGGTTTTCAAGGCTTTGTGTCTAACCACTCTAATAGTAATAATAATAATCATTATTATATTAAAAATAAAACTGTGTACAGCACTGTAGTAGCTCTTATGTAGTTACTGCTGTGTTTTGCTGTCAATTAATTCATTTATCTGTTTCAAAGCAGAAACAACAATTTCTGGACTACTGCAGGTACCGTCTACAACTTGGAGAAGACATCTGTGGTGCCACAGCCAGACACCACACTTGCTAGGTGGTAGCATTTAAATCGGCCGCGGTCCGTTAGTATACGTCGGACCCGCGTGTCGCCACTATCAGTGATTGCAGACCGAGCGCCGCCAAACGGCAGGTCTAGTCTAGAGAGACTCCCTAGCACTCGCCCCAGTTGTACAGCCGACTTTGCTACCGATGGTTCACTGTCTACATACGCTCTCATTTTCAGAGACGACAGTTTAGCATAGCCTTCAGCTACGTCATTTGCTACGACCTAGCAAGGCGCCATATTCAGTTACTATTGATATTAATATTGTGACTCATGTACCGTCAAGAGCGACGTTCATCATTAATGGATTATAGTTAAGTATCAAACTAATTATGTCCGCTTTCTGAACTCTCATTCCTTGTCACGTTCCAGACCTCACGTCAGCATAGTTCTTCCCTCCTCACGCCAGCCTGAGTGAGCTAAAACGCGTGCATTTCGGCGTCCTCTTGTAACACGGTGTTGGCTCTTCAGCCAACACCACAACATCTGCTTGAGATATTTTGCATTTTTTACGTTTGTGTCTCCCTTCATCATTAACGATGTACGGGACAAAGCACAACATATGTGTGTAGTGGGTGGACTACGTGGGGACACTGTAACCACTACCGCAGTAATGCTACTAATTGAAAAAAGTCATTATTGATAACTTACATAATTAATATTACAGTCTTACAAAATTGTTATAGTAGTAACGATCTTTTGAAAATAATTTAGTTTCGTGACTGAAACATTGAATCGCTTAGTTTTTACCCCTCAAAAAATATCACTTTATCCATCAGTGGGTAATTACTCCCAGGATAGGAACCACAGCTTTAGAGTGAAGCCAGCATGAGAGGGACCTGTGTTGTTACGAAGCAACACAACGCCTCGGCTAAGCATTCCACGCCCATTGTTTCGAATTTCACGCCCATGTTTTCACAATGTTTCACTGTTTCACTTCCAGTAAGGAACTGAACAAGCAGAAAACGACGCAAAAAAACGGTGTTCATCAGCGGCTGTTGTCACTGGCATCATCTTCCTCTGAAGATGACCTAAAACAGTAGACAGATGTCTGAACTACGGTGGTGACTATGTGGAAAAATAGTTTAAGAAATGCTTTTTCTTGTGAAAGTGAATTTTGATTTGAAAAAACTTAATGAGATTTTTTTTCTTTCAAAACGGTACTTACTTTACTATAATACCTCGTATGACAGAGCTTCAATAGCTCCGTTTCAAGAAAAGCTAGTTTTTCACACCTCTTAATGTTTATAGCGTCATATCGCGAGAAAAATGTGTCGCACAGTGATATAATTTTGCAGGTACATTGAGTTGTATGTGTGGATTCTGTCTGTAAATAATGTTGATAGTGCAGTTAGTAAAAGAGAAGTAGTAAATTTTTGCGTCGCGGTTAAAGCTGAAGTTTTATTGCGTAAACAGTGAAAATGTAGTAAATGATAAACTTTTTTCCTTTCATTATTTTGTGTTTATGTGTGTGTGTGCGTGGGAGGGAGACCGAGCGCCATCAAGAAAAAGTTTCCAAAAGGTTTAAAGTTACGTGGGAAGTTTGTTGGAAGCAATTAAGTGCTATCATAATCACATACTGGGTGAATATAACGTGGGTAATTTGCGCGCTGTGAGCTGCGTTGCCTCAAGGCTTGTACACAATTTGTAACTTCAATATTTGACTTACTGCCATAAATTTTTAACATAAGCCTATACCCGAACATAAGCCTATACCCGTTAATGAGTAGACTATGGCAGCATGTTAAATTTTTAAATTCAGTTAGTACGTGGACCGTTCAATAAGTAATGACCCAGATTTTTTTAAAATGCCATGAATATACAGAGACAAGCGTCCTTCTTGGTGCTTCACATTTCATGTTTGTTCTGTGCACCGGTGAAGTTTCGAACCGTTCTGGGAGGCGGCAGAGCCGTAGTACATCGTCAAAATAGAATCTACATACGACTTACGGTGCAAGCAGCTTACTGTTATTGAATTCTTGTGTGCAGAAAAAGAAACCTTGGTGGACATCCATAAACGTTGGTGTGCGGTGTATGGCGATGCTGCACTTGTAGGAGTACAGTCGGGCGATGGGTAAAGAAAGTTACAGCGTCAGGTAATGTAGAAACAGAGCGCCATGATCAGCGACGATCGGGACGTCCTGTCACAGCCACTGCTCCAGACATGCTGAATCGTGCCGATGCCATTATTCGTTCCGACCGGCGCACCACAACTCGACAATTGGCTCTACTGTTGTCGGTCAGCATTGTAAGTGCGACTGCAATGATCGGAACTCTCGGATGTTCAAAGAGGTGCTCACGAGGGGTTCCAAGAATCCTCACAGCAGACAACAAGACTAATTTAAGTGAAACCACTACCATTACTGGTGATGAACGCAATGAGCTTTACCAAGTACTATCTAATGTACTGTATGTGGTCACGGGAGGGGACAGAAGGTTGTTACGTATGCCTCGTTATGGCAGTGTGCAGGAGGTCGAACGGTCAGGACCTGAGAGTGGGCATCGAGGGCTGCTGTTAAATGACAGAACAGGAAATTAGGTACAGTGAAGAAAATATACACTCCTGGAAATGGAAAAAAGAACACATTGACACCGGTGTGTCAGACCCACCATACTTGCTCCGGACACTGCGAGAGGGCTGTACAAGCAATGATCACACGCACGGCACAGCGGACACACCAGGAACCGCGGTGTTGGCCGTCGAATGGCGCTAGCTGCGCAGCATTTGTGCACCGCCGCCGTCAGTGTCAGCCAGTTTGCCGTGGCATACGGAGCTCCATCGCAGTCTTTAACACTGGTAGCATGCCGCGACAGCGTGGACGTGAACCGTATGTGCAGTTGACGAACTTTGAGCGAGGGCGTATAGTGGGCATGCGGGAGGCCGGGTGGACGTACCGCCGAATTGCTCAACACGTGGGGCGTGAGGTCTCCACAGTACATCGATGTTGTCGCCAGTGGTCGGCGGAAGGTGCACGTGCCCTTCAACCTGGGACCGGACCGCAGCGACGCACGGATGCACGCCAAGACCGTAGGATCCTACGCAGTGCCGTAGGGGACCGCACCGCCACTTCCCAGCAAATTAGGGACACTGTTGCTCCTGGGGTATCGGCGAGGACCATTCGCAACCGTCTCCATGAAGCTGGGCTACGGTCCCGCACACCGTTAGGCCGTCTTCCGCTCACGCCCCAACATCGTGCAGCCCGCCTCCAGTGGTGTCGCGACAGGCGTGAATGGAGGGACGAATGGAGACGTGTCGTCTTCAGCGATGAGAGTCGCTTTTGCCTTGGTGCCAATGATCGCCGTATGCGTGTTTGGCGCCGTGCAGGTGAGCGCCACAATCAGGACTACATACGACCGAGGCACACAGGGCCAACACCCGGCATCATGGTGTGGGGAGCGATCTCCTACACTGGCCGTACACCACTGGTGATCGTCGAGGGGACACTGAATAGTGCACGGTACATCCAAACCGTCATCGAACCCATTGTTCTACCATTCCTAGACCGGCAAGGGAACTTGCTGTTCCAACAGGACAATGCACGTCCGCATGTATCCCGTGCCACCCAACGTGCTCTAGAAGGTGTAAGTCAACTACCCTGGCCAGCAAGATCTCCGGATTTATCCCCCATTGAGCATGTTTGGGACTGGATGAAGCGTCGTCTCACGCGGTCTGCACGTCCAGCACGAACGCTGGTCCAACTGAGGCGCCAGGTGGAAATGGCATGGCAAGCCGTTCCACAGGACTACATCCAGCATCTCTACAATCGTCTCCATGGGAGAATAGCAGCCTGCATTGCTGCGAAAGGTGGATATACACTATACTAGTGTCGACATTGTGCATGCTCTGTTGCCTGTGTCTATGTGCCTGTGGTTCTGTCAGTGTGATCATGTGATGTATCTGACCCCAGGAATGTGTCAATAAAGTTTACCCTTCCTGGGACAAAGAATTCACGGTGTTCTTATTTCAATTTCCAGGAGTGTATTTCAGCGTGTGGCATACAAGGGGCGCGCCTATGGTCGGAAGTTACCACGTTTAGGCCAGTCTAGGAGGTCGAACAATCAGTTGAAATGGGAAACGGAAGGGGAAGCGGTTCATGTTAACTTATGTTGGTGGCTGGCCGTGGAAAGCAGAGGCAGAGGCTCTGCCTTCCGAAAAGACGTCGCTTCTGCTCGAGGCCTGTGTTCCGCACAGCAGAGCACTCCAGCGTTCACACACGTGACCTGTACCCCCCACGCACGCTATTGGCTAAATCCAATGGCGTGAATTCGCCAGGAGTTTCATCAGAGGTCTCAGGGTGTCTCTTGTCAGCAGCTTTAACTGGACAGAACTGCCTCGGTTTAGAAAGACTGGCAGCTTGCGTCACATAGGCACAGCGTACGTTGCTCTAGGAGTAAACTTGTAAAGATTTAACTGGGCCTTTGAAATAAATTTTTTAAACCAATTCCCTAAAATATTCCTTGACTGGCTTCCACCATGTACACTAAGTATATGTAGGTCTTTACCGAACGACCAGGTGTTTATAAAATTGAAGTCAAGCCTCGCCAAATTTTCTATCACATAACATATAATGTACCACTATCTCAACGACCTGGGTTGTGGCAGGAACTTAAACAGATGCTAGAGTGGAAGATCGTCGAAGCTTCCTCATCTCCCTACTGTAGTCCATTACTTCTTGTCAAGCGACCTAACGGAAATATTAGAGTGGTGTTGGACACATGTGCCATAAATGAAATTATACTACGTGTATGCACTAAACCAGAAAATTTAGTGGAACAATTATAGAATTTTTTAGATGCTAAATACTTTTCCACCATCGACTTGACAAATTTGTTTAGGCAAGTCGCAGTCACTCCCCACTCCAGATAATATACTGCTTTCATATTTGGGGAGCGAACATATCAATTCTGTGTTCTTCCTTTCGGACTGAACGACAGTTCAGGCGTGGACCACGAGGAATGGCCATTGTACTGTTCCATTACTTACCTTAATGGTCAAAAAACCCTGTTTCGTAACTCTACTAGACTTATTACCTACGGCAGTTAAAATCTTACACTTTTGAACAGGGAACTCGGGTACAGGTTCAAATTCAATCATTTTCTTATAGAAATTATACGACTAAACACTCGCAGCCACTTCTGTGCCCAAAACAATAATAGTTGGAATACCTCCTACTACACCAGAAAGATACTGCCTACAGGAAAATTAAAGAGACCTTTCGAGAAAGGAGAACCACTTACACGAATATCAAGAGCTCTGATGGAAACCCAGTTCTAAACAAAGAAGAGAAAGCAGAAAGGTGGAAGGAGTATATAGAGGGCCTATACAAGGGCGATGCACTTGAGGACAATATTATGGAAATGGAAGAGGATGTAGATGAAGATGAAATGGGAGATATGATATTGCGGGAAGAGGTTGACAGAGCACTGAAAGACCTGAGTCGAAACAAGGCCCCCGGAGTAGACAACATTCCATTAGAACTACAGACAACCTTGGGAGAGGCAGTCCTGACAAAACTCTATCATCTGGTGAGCAAGATGTATGAGACAGGCGAAATACCCTCAGACTTCAAGAAGAATATAATAATCCCAATCCCAAAGAAAGCAGGTGTTGACAGATGTGAAAATTACCGAACCATCAGTTTAATAAGCCACAGCTGCAAAATACTAACGCGAATTCTTTACAGACTAATGGAAAAACTGATAGAAGACGACCTCGGGGAAGATCAGTTAGGATTCCGTAGAAATGTTGGAACACGTGAGGCAATACTGACCCTACGACTTATCTTAGAAGAAAGATTAAGGAAAGGCAAACCTACGTTTCTAGCATTTGTAGACTTAGAGAAAGCTTTTGACATTGCTCATTGGAATACTCTCTTTCAAATTCTGAAGGTGGCAGGGGTAAAATACAGAGAGCGAAAGGCTATTTACAATTTGTATAGAAACCAGATGGCAGTTATAAGAGTCGAGGGGTATGGAAGGGAAGCAGTGGTTGGGAAAGGAGTCAGACAGGGTTGTAGACTATCCCCGCTGTTATTCAATAAGTATATTGAGCAAGCAATAAAGGAAACAAAAGAAAAATTCGGAGTAGGTATTAAAATCCATGCAGAAGAAATAAAAACTTTAGAGGTTCGCCGATGACACTGTAATTCTGTCAGAGACAGCAAAGGACTTGGAAGAGCAGTTGAACGGAATGGACAGTGTCTTAAAAGGTGGATATAAAATGAACATCAAGAAAAGCAAAACGAGGATAATGGAATGTAGTCAAATTAAGTCGGGCGATGCTGAGGGAATTAGATTAGGAAATGACACACTTAAAGTAGTTAAGGAGTTTTGCTATTTGGGGAGAAAAATAACTGATGATGGTCGAAGTAGAGAGGATATAAAATGTAGACTGCCAATGGCAAGGAAAGCGTTTCTTAAGAAGAGAAATTTGTTAACATCGAGTATTGATTTAAGTGTCAGAAAGTCGTTTCTGAAAGTATTTGTATGGAGTGTAGCCATGTATGGAAGTGAAACGTGGACGATAAATAGCTTGAACAAGAAGAGCATAGAAGCTTTCGAAATGTGGTGCTACAGAAGAATGCTGAAGATTAAATGGGTTGATCACATAACTAATGAGGAGGTATTGAATAGAATTGGAGAGAAGAGGAGTTTGTGGCACAAATTGACTAGAAGAAGGGATCGGTTTATAAAGGCACATTTGCATGCCGAGCGTGAGTTTCCTCGGAAACGCGAGATATTAATTAAATAAATAATCAGTGACAAATAAATAAAGCCTATGGCACACAACTGCAGCGCTGTGTCGCTGATAAAACAAAAGTACATTTACGATACTCGTATGTTTGATTAAAAAAAAGAGGAGAGCCCTGGTTGAAGTGGTGCGAGAAGCACGTATTTTAGTTTATTGTCTGGCACACCGCCATATTTCATGATATAGAAAATTACTGCGAGTTGCAACCATACTAGGCACTCGATTCTGTAAAGAATTTATATTTATAAAAGTAAGTAGGATTATGAACTGTAGGCTTATTCATTGAATATATCTGATTTAACTAACTGTGTAATTTTTTGTTTAGTAGACAATCACCTCTGTACGACGTTTTGGCATGGCTGGCAAATTATTGTAATATTGAGATTTAGTTTATGAGTCCGCACCTACCGCAGCAGTCTTTGGAAACGATTTAATTACGAAGTCCGATTATTTCAGTTTTATTTCACGGTCAACTACGAGTAACATTGCCTTTACGAAAAAGCCATTGTCAAGCGTCTGATACCGAATAATCAAAAACTGACGACTCATAGGAGAGCCAATCATACAGATAAAAATAATTAATATTTCATTTTATTTTATTTTATTTTATTTATTTTATATTGGCGACTGCGTGTCGGACTTGTTATTTTGTCAGTTGTTACATTGTTCTCTTTGTTTCATGTGAAAAATCAACCTTCTGGTCCTGGACTTGACTATATGAGAAATAAAAAAAAATCAGAAGATATTTGCCAATTATAAAATTTTGCGGGAAGACGCAAAGAAGCTTCCAGCAAAATAAGGTAAGACGCAGCATCTTTGCATTAGCAGGCTTGACCAGACGTATAATTCAGTGTATTAGCTTTTCAGTAAAATTCTGTAGTGTTTCTTTTCCGCATAACAGTTTCAGTGATAAATTCCATTCTCAGTATTTTTCCTTAAACAATAACGTATGCAACAATACCAATACACGAGTGTACAATATGGCCGACTTCTGTACGATATCATGTAACATGGCCAGCAGTCATTACCAATAATCTCAAATTCAGTTTATATTTTTAAATTAACAGACAGCCATTGTTGCTACGACCGATTCATACTCAACTGTATTTTATTTTAAAATCAGTGTCAAATATTTTCTTGAAACATATATCACGTGTGGCATGGTAATAACTAGAAAACAATACGCAAAAATGGAACAGCAAAGACGTACTATTCAGACGCAATCCGACTCGGACGAGAGACAAATGTTAGAAAATGACTTTACGACAGCAACCGGTAGTGACGATTCATCAAACATTGACGCGAGTGTTGACGAAAATTTTGACAATAGGCCTTCCACCACAAAAATTTCAAAGTCTCAATCAGAGCCCATGTCAATGCATGACGTCACGTCTAATGACGCGGCGGGGGCAGAGACCTTGCAAACGGTAAACATTGCCGACATGTTACAAATGCTAATGAAGCAAAACGCCGAAAACATGGCAACCTTACAGATGCAAAATGAACAGTTAAAGACACAAAATGACGGAATCAAATCTGATCTCATAGCACTCAAGACAGCTAATGACACTTTATGTAAGCGTGTGGAACTTATAGACGCCACACTGACCAAACAGATGACTGAACTCAGTACGAAATTTTCCAAGCTTAATACGAGACAAGAAAAGACTACAAATGACGTAGCACTTTTACAGACACAATTAAAAAACCTTAATGTCACGTGTGAAGCTCTTACTGAACAAATTCAAACATATCCTTCAGTACACGACAACCTTGAAAAACGAATTACTGACGTGCAGAATAAATTTGACGATGTTGAACAACACCTGACTGACATCTTACAATCTGATGCCACAGCTCATTTTCAAAATATTAATAAAGAATTTCATGATTGGGTAGAGAACAAAGACAAACATTTTGATAGATGCATACGTGAAAATTTACCAACAATTGTGCACGACTCCGTAGCGGAATACATCACTAATAACAAACAGCTGATTAGTGACGCAGTACAATCCGTCACTGCACCCATGAGACAATTCACCGATCAACCACAGTCTGAATGTAACGAAAATATCAGTCAAAATGTACAGTTCAGAAATCAATATACATTCGAGTATGACACACACATACCGCACACGACAAACGCACAAGAACAAAACACACCACGACTACAACACATACCACAACGTGCAAACACAAACACAAGGTATTATCATGGTAAACCACAGCAACATTATCGTAATTACTCGCCAGCTGAGCATTGCAGTAATTACAGTGGTACAAATCCATATCATAATGCAAAGGAAGAAGAAACCTTAATGAAACACAGGCAATTTCAGATTTTTATCCCAGAAAAACGAACCATTCATCCGGTGATTTTTCTCAAATCTTTTAGTAACGCATTTCCACGCACTTGGAGTGACCGGAAAAAGATTTCATATATTGTCGGTTACATCCAAGGCGATGCAGCTGTCTGGGCATACAGTCAAGCTGACGTATGTACCACGTACAGTGAGTTTGAACGTGCTTTTCTGAACAAATTCTGGTCGCAATCCGTCCAGGAGCGACTCAGAAGACAAATCTTAGAACCTGAAACTTTTAACAGTAAAAATGGTAACTTACGTAGATATTTTGAAAAATACTTGAACATGGGACATTTTTTAGACGAACCAGTCGCAACACGTGATATACTCCGAGCGTTGAAGGCCAAATTGCCTTTCAACATTAAGGAAAAACTTCTACATATCCCGGATGACGATTCAGATTATTTTTTAACAGCTTTAGATTCGGTTGACATGTTACTTGAAGATCAGCGCTTCGCGCGGCAAAACAGCAGCCACAATGTTTACACTAGTGGTATGCAAAACATGCAGGCTTGCCAACACAATTCTGGCGCGCCCACAGTTGGATACGCGGTACAACAAAAACAGCAAACTCACATGCCGTCTCAGTACGGAAATCAAAATCAACACGCGTATTCCAGTACGAACAATAGTTACAACAGTAATAACATTTCATGCGGCAATCCATACAAAAGGCACCGCGGTAATAACTACAACGGTAACAACGGATACAAAGGTAATAACAAAAACACAAACAGAAATAGAAATAATAATAACTACGAGCCAAGACAGCATCAAGGTTGGACTCGTAACGATCAGTACTTTCATTCAAACTCTGCTTTACCACAGCAGCCACCAGGTCAAAATTGGAGCATACCTTACGACCGACAGGTAAGTTATAATGCGCAACAGCAACAACAACCGCAAAAGTTTGGAGATCATAATAGGCAATATCCGAATGTGAATATAATAGAAATGACACCTGATGCACAACCTCAATCTGTGTCAGTACCTAGTACAAATGCTAATCCAACAAACTAGAAACAGTCACTACTTTGCCCCAGGTCGTGGCTGAAGAATCCTTGGGGGGCGGCTTCAATGTTAATCAGTTATTTGACACCACACTTGAACAACAGAATAATGATATGCCGAGTAATTCTAAACAAAAAACTACCTGTTTTATTTATAAGATACAACCACAATAACAATATATCAGATGAACTTTTACAAGACAGTACACAATGTCGTTACACACAAATGAAATTGTTTTAGCATCCACTACTGGTGTAGTAGGTGGGATTCCAACTACTATTATCCTAGATACAGGTGCAGCTGTGAGCGTTTTATCTTTTAATTTTTATAAAAAGATGTGTGAATTGGAACCTGTGCCTGAGTTTCCTGCCCAAAACTGTAAAATAACTACTGCACTAGGTAATAAGTCATGTAGGGTTACGAAGCAAGTTTTTGTAAACGTTAAAATAGGTAATGGAACCGTACAATGGCCATTCCTGGTTGTACAAAACCTTGTGACTAATTGCATATTAGGAATAGATATTATGAGCGAGAAGGACTGCATTATAGACTTCTCCAAAGGTAAATGTATTTTAAATGATAAAAGCAGGGTAATTATTATTGATTTGGACAGGAGAACTCTAAAGCATGACAAACACTGTACAGGGTACAAGGTTCAGTTAGTACTTGACAAAGACATTCAAGACATGCAAACACACTCATCTGACACAGAGCTAATGGACTTGAAAACATTGCTTGATCATAAGATAAGTGAAGCTACAGCTCTCAGTGTACATGAACGTATAAAACTACAGAAAGTGTTATCCAAATATTTACAAGTTTTTACCAAACGATTAGGTGTTATCAACACGTATGTGTACAAGATTGAAGTTAAGCCTCAAAGGATCTTCTACCATAAGACATATAACGTACCGTTATCTCAACGACCTGCTGTGTGGCAAGAACTAAAACAAATTACAACATAGATTATAAGTAGTATAGAAATTTTCATTTCAGCGGTTCCAGTGACGCAGTTGAAGACAGAAGAACTTTTCTTTCAACGCCGCGGCTCCACCGAGAAGACTGAATATTAAAGTAAAATTTATGATTACGTAGCAGTGAATGATATATAAATTTTTCACGGAACATTTGTGACTGTAGGTACCACTGACCTGGTATGACACCTGACGAACTGACAGACGTCATCTGTGAAGCGATCTTTTACTTTGAGAAATAGATTAGACGCACATCTCTCAACACGAAAAGCATCTATCAGTAGTCAAGGCCACACAGACACACTACACACACGCACAAAACGCGAGGAATCGAACATTTTCTCTCTCTTACTATTTTGAATATTTATTGAGTAGCGAAAACGCCTGGTCTTGCCTACTGATGTAATGAATGTTGTGTCTAACCTATCTTAATTTCAGATGACATCACAAAAAACATCGATAATATCCCAGCAAAACCGCTAAAGAGGATGCAATTCATGTAATCAAATGTGACACAATGTAATAACCTATAGCTATGTAATGATGATGTAAACATGTTTATGTGCAACTGTATTATGTTTATGCTAAGAAAATATGTGACGTGTGTCTGTATAATTACTTATTTTTTTAACTGATGTATCATGTAAAAATTTGAACAAAACGAGTGCCAAAAAGACATTGCATAGTGAACCTCTGTTCACGGACATTAACGAACATTTAGGTGAGCTATATTTAAAAAAAAAACTGAATATGTGAAGTGCATAATTCGTGCATCGTCTAGTGACATTACTACAGTACCCAACTTCAAGATGTTAACTGGATTAAATGGACACAAAGTGCCTGTCCAGAAAACAACACGACGGGTGGAAGAGTTTTGGTTGGAACTTCAGGGAATGAAATGTTCTCGAAATGTGACGGACACTCTTACCTGGACTGTCCAAGGATCGACGCCAGCTATGTGCCGTCCGAGGTTCTGCAACCAAGCTTCCACGGAATGAAAAAAAAAAACGAACTGCACGTGGACCAATTACTCGACGGGTCACGTCTGATCTGTAATTAACAATGCTTTTTGTCACAACGAACTGCATCACAACGACTATAATGGAAATAGGACATGGACACGCTTATGTATTAATCACGTTGTTATACAACGATGTTACTGTGATCAAAAAACTTTACCACGACGATACTAACCTGTAAAAAATTATTGTGCAGCAGATGAATATGAACTGTGATAACGACACCATGTGTATAGGTCAACGCACCTGAAACAACAGAACATTTTTCGTTGAAGCATTTCATTGCAATGCTATGTAACTAAGAACATTCAACAATCTAAAGTTGTATTGTATTATAACAAATATTGTAATTTTAAAACTAAGTTACCTGTCATAGAATGTAGTCTTCATATGTAATCTTGGGGAATATTTTCTTTGTGCAACGACTAAGAAATGCGCGCGCACACGAACAATATGAACTGCAATACTGCGCCGCGTGATCTAAATTTACGAAATAACGGCAGTGCCGTAGTTACACAGACGCTTCTGCGCATGCGCGCACTCTATCTGCCAACATAAGAACTTTTCGGCGCACGCGCGTCATTCAAATTTTGTATATAATATACAGTATAATGTAAGTCATGTAAATAGTTGTAGATAACTTAGATTTTCTTGTGCCTTTAGGTGAATTGCTCGCCTGCAGGTGTGTCCTTTCGCCTCGCAATTCAGGGGGCAATATAAAGGCACATTTGCATGCCGAGCGTGAGTTTCCTCGGAAACGCGAGATATTAATTAAATAAATAATCAGTGACAAATAAATAAAGCCTATGGCACACAACTGCAGCGCTGTGTCGCTGATAAAACAAAAGTACATTTACGATACTCGTATGTTTGATTAAAAAAAAGAGGAGAGCCCTGGTTGAAGTGGTGCGAGAAGCACGTATTTTAGTTTATTGTCTGGCACACCGCCATATTTCATGATATAGAAAATTACTGCGAGTTGCAACCATACTAGGCACTCGATTCTGTAAAGAATTTATATTTATAAAAATAAGTAGGATTATGAACTGTAGGCTTATTCATTGAATATATCTGATTTAACTAACTGTGTAATTTTTTGTTTAGTAGACAATCACCTCTGTACGACGTTTTGGCATGGCTGGCAAATTATTGTAATATTGAGATTTAGTTTATGAGTCCGCACCTACCGCAGCAGTCTTTGGAAACGGTTTAATTACGAAGTCCGATTATTTCAGTTTTATTTCACGGTCAACTACGAGTAACATTGCCTTTACGAAAAAGCCATTGTCAAGCGTCTGATACCGAATAATCAAAAACTGACGACTCATAGGAGAGCCAATCATACAGATAAAAATAATTAATATTTCATTTTATTTTATTTTATTTTATTTATTTTATAGGTTGGTAGGACATGTTCTGAGGCATCAAGGGATCACCAATTTAGTATTGGAGGGCAGCGTGGAGGGTAAAAATCGTAGAGGGAGACCAAGAGATGAATACACTAAACAGATTCAGAAGCTTGCACAGGATAGAGTGGCATGGAGAGCTGCATCAAACCAGTCTCTGGACTGAAGACCACAACAACAACACACCAGTAGTTGTAGCTAAAACTATTTCATTGCTAGATTGAGTATTTTCCTGCAGTAGTTCATCAGATAAGCTCTCATCATGATTGTAGCATATAAATAACAGTGGTTGCTGCTTAAAACTATTAGCTACATAATCATTGCGTTGTTCATCAGTGGGTGTATCAAACAATGATCTGATATTGAAGTCGCCCCCCAAACCTTCTTCATCCACGACCTGGGGCACAGTAGTGACTGTCTTTAGTTTGACGACGTCGTAATTTGTGCAGGTGATGATACAGGCACAGGTGGAGTTTAACTTGACACTTCTGTTATGTTTACATTAGGGTATTGAGCATTGCACTCTCCACTCTGTTGTGGCTTTTGCAGTTGAGCACATTGACTTACCTGCTGATTGGTGCGAAATGCCCAGTTTTGACTTTTTACATGCTTTGGCGGTATTTGCCACGGATCTGTGTTGGTGCTGTACTGAGATGGTGGATAAGTATTGTGGCACGCTTTACCGTAGTTACTGTTCCAGTTTTGCTGTTGATTTTGGACAGTTTTTGTTGTTTCCGTTTCTCATATTTCCATTACTATTGTTGCGGCACCTCTTGTGTGCGTTGTCGCGTGTTGTGTGTTATATATTACGATCATTGTTCATAATGGGGTGTGTCAGCTGATATTGGTACTTCTATTGGTTTGTGGAAGGAAGATTTCGATTCTGCTGCGGTACGCAACCGACAGGATTAAGTTGGGTAGCCTGCGCGTTTTTCATGCCACTGACGTACACATTGTGGCAGCTGTTTTGCCGTGCGGAACGTTGATCATCACATAACATATCAACAGAATCAAGCACAGACAGAAAATATTCTGCAACGTTGTCTGGAATGAGCAGTAACTTCTCTTTAATGGGTGTTGTGTTGTCCTCATCATTTCATCCTGATCATCGGCGCGCAAGTCACCCAATGTGTCATCGAATGAAATAAGACTTGGCGCCCGAACTTACCAGAATAGGGGCCTCCCGGCCAACGATGCCATACGCTCGTTTAATTTCTAATGTTAAAAGGAAATCTGGCTTTGATCGTGCCAAGTATATCACGTGTATTTACAGGTTTATCAAGATAGTGGCCCACATTGAAATATTTCTCAAGATACCGGAGCAAACTGCCATGTTTAGCATTGAAAGGCTCTGGTTCCACAATTGTTTCCTTAGACGTTCTTGTGCCGACTGCGACCAAAATTTGGCCACTCAAATTGCTCATATGTCACGCATCTGTCGGCTTCATTATATGCCCAGACAGCTGCGTCACTTGAATGTAACCTACAACGTAAGAAATTCTCTTTCGGTCACTCCATGCTCTTGAAAACGCATTTCTAAATGCTTTCAGAAAAATTACAGTATATACAGTACGTTTTTCTGGGATGAAAGGTTGAAATTGCCGATGTATGATCAGACTTTCTTCTTCTTTGGCACTGTAATGTCGATTGCTTTCATTGTTTTTATTGTAGTGATCGGGTGGTGAATGGAAGGGAATGTACTGCCCATAAATGTCGCGATTGTAATTAGGTGTCATGTGCACTGGTCATCGTTTAGTTGTTTCTGTCGTGCTGCGCTGTATTGAGCTGCCTCGGCTATGACAAGTTTATTATTTTTAACAAATTCTGCTACGGCGTCGTGCACAAACGTCGGTAATTTTTCTTCTACACATTGGTCGAAATATTTATTTTTCTGATGAACCCAGTCATGAAATTCTTTATTTATGTTGGCAAAAAGGTTGTCAGTGTGTAATTGCAGTTTGTCTGTAAGTTGTTTATCCATAGTTTTAACTTTGCCTTCAATTACAGTAATGCATGTTTTTATTGAGTCATGAACTGACGGTTAAGATTTCAATTGAGTGGCAACAGCCTCGCATGTAGCGTTTAAATGTCTGACTTCAGTTTGAATATCTATTACGTCTTTTGTGGTTTTTTCTTGCTGTAAGTTCAATCCGGAAAATTTTGAGTCAAGTTCGGACACTTGGCCGCTCAGTCTCGTGTTAATCTCGTCTACTCTTTCACACAAAGTATCGTTGCAAGTTTTTAGTGCTCTTAATTCAGCCTTAATGTTTTCATGTCGCGTTTTTAAAACTGTCATATGTTCGTGAATGTCATTTTTGTTTTGAGTCATCTGATTTTCGTTTTCAGTCATTTGATTTTGTATTGATGTCATATGATTTTTGTTTTCAGTCATTTGCTTGATAATAGTGTCAAACATGCTCGCAATATTTGTCAACTGAAAAGGCTCTGCCCCCGCCACGTCGTTTGACATGACGTCACGGACAGGAATGGGCTTTGAGCTGGATTTAGCTATTTGACTAGTGGTCGGTCTATTTACAAACTTTTCCTCACTAGGCATGTCAACTACTGATTGATCGTTACTATTGGGGTCAACTCTGGAGTCATTGTCAATGCTTTGTCCATTGTCCAAGTTGGATTCGGTTTGCGTCTGTTGTCTGTCGTGTTCCATTTTTGCTAATTGTTTACGCGTTACCACAACGCTACACGTAATGTATATTGCAAGAAAAATCTTTAATCACGTTTTAGAATGAACTCATGAAGTTAATTTCGTATAGAAACAATATTGGCTTAACTGAGCAAGAATTACAATTAATGGTGGAAAAAATTAGCATTCATAGCTGCTTGCCATTTTCGTTGCACATGACACAATTCAGCTATTTTGTGGAATGGTGTGACTGTATTGTTGTAAGAAACTGTATGATAAAAATAATTTGGAATACGTGATCTTGCGCAAAAATGACTGCTACGGTTACGAAAAATTTTCACGAAGTTGGTAAGCAAGCTACAATTACTGAAAGCCCTTGGACTACCATGCTAATGTAAAAATACGATGTCTTACCTTGGATCCAAGTATGCAGTGTAGATTCCAGGTTTCATCAACAATTTCAATCGTTTGTCTGTTTTGTTTGTTCTTTACAAATATTCAATGGCATTGGCTCATCAGATATGATCTCATTATCCATGCAACAAAGGAAAACAATGTAGCAAATACAATAAGAGGTCCAGACACGAAGTCGCCAGATTGATTTATCGTGGCTTTTCTTGTCTGGACTGAGTATATCGAAGAACAAGCAAATAATAATAGTAATTAATGATAATAGTTTGTGATCAGTTTATACAAAGTTTATGCGCTTGACAGTGACTTTTAGCGTAAGGTCCATTCATTAAAATTGACCGTGATTTTCTGAAAATATCGGACTTCGTATTCCGAATAATTCCAAATCTTTTGTTCATACTGGACCTTTGAAATAATTTGTAACACGGAACCTTTAGCCTTGCCAAGACACCATTTAATTGAAACAATAGCTTGTAACATAAATGAAACACAAGATTAAATAACAGGACTATATTCACAAAATATTATATTAAATTAACCATATAGACACTTACAGTAATTCTGTTGCTGTGTACAACTATGAGTACGCCTAGTGAGATTGTGTCTCCTAGAATGATTGTGGTGTGCCAAATTAATATCTGCAGCCATGGCAGAAATGCAAGGTGAGGACGGCTTCCAGAACAAAAAAAGGTGCCGTCTTCTCGCCAAGACAACTGAACTGCATAATTATTGTAAAGTTTCAGCGGTTGCATGCCACAATCGATACAACCGCTTATACTCATTAATATCTTATGTAATTCTTTATTTATATTCTGAAGTAATATCTAAGTTTTTGGTATATATCCACGCCCATCCCCCAAATGTGCCTTTAAAGTATCTGAAATCAAACAATTTGTCATTGTCAAACGTGAGGGAACATCTATACCTAGATACAGTAAATTTTTAACAATTAATTTCTGCTTGAAATTAACAATTGGGGGAGTAACAATGTTCCTTTCACTCCGCTGAACACTTGAGAAAAAGGAGAAGTAATCTGATCATCATATGTGCATTCTCTGCAGAAAAAATGAAAGGATATTGCGGAAACTGGACAGTAGTTGTGGGAAATTACGATACTGCGATTTTATTCTGTGAAATTCACCTCATTTTTTTGTGTTTAATTCCCAGAATCAAAATAATGTAGTCCAGAAAAAAACAGTAAATTTTGCTATTAAAATATATCGTTATTTATTTCATCATTCTACATGAACCAGTTCATCTCACCTTCAGGCTGCAGTTGGGTAATGAAAAGAACGTTCTCTATCAGATACATTTCTTATTTCCAAACTAGGGAAACATTTTTTTAAAAATATTTAAGCTAAATAGTTTTATCAAAATTCTACCAGGATTCTACCCACATCAATGAATTTTAACCAACGTACCCCTGCGTTTCAATATAAACAACAATTAATCTGAAATATTCTGTCTGCATTATTTTTAGTATGGCAGTCTCTAGAGGAAAAAAAGGAACCAAAACATTCGTATTCCGATTGCTACTGGCAGTCAGTGGATACGTACAGCACGGAAATGATACTGCCATGCAAAAAGGCTTAACAACGGGTACGTAACAAAGGCATCGTTCACCGGTTTTTACGTCTGGCTGTGGTCTTGACAATAGCCCTCTGTGACAATGAACCTGATTAGTCTATTCAGCTGCACGATTCTGCACAGTCGATTAATTCGACACCCACGACACTTTATCGCGTTAGTCCATTAATCACGGGTTTTACCTTTCGCCTCGAACTGGCACCGCGTCCTTTATTTTGATAACAGCGGCGGCTGAAGGGCTGCAGAATGCGGGTAACGGGTCGGAAGGGAACTTCCCAATTGGCTGCCTGGGTACTCACGTGGAACTAAATTGACTGTGCACGGCTGTGCAGAGGCACTTGACCTAATTATCGTCCGCGTGCGGTAGGTTAGGCAGCGTAGTCCTATGTGTACCAGATTATCTGCAGTGCCTACCTGTCTGGCGACTGTTAGTTTATATTAGTCATTTTAGGCCCATCCCAGATTGGTACGTGTTTCACTGCTCGTCCCATCATCTCTTTCGTCATCATCAGTAGCCGTTTTAGATTCACTGCCGAGTAGGGACTGCTACTAAGGTTTGTCATGCATTAGGGCCTCTTCAGTTTGAAGAGGGAAAACATTACTACATTAAATGTAGGTGGTACCACTATAGACTGTGTAACGAACGCCTAATTTGTAGGAATGGACACTGAGTCTCAGCTGAAGTGGTGTGAGAACACACACAAGAAACATTACAAACAGAATGTCATCAGAATTAGTCCTGTCAGAATTTAGTCCTGTCATCCCTGGGTAACAGCCAGTGTCTATTAGCTACATACTATTCGTATCTACACTCAGTTCTTACCTGTGGAAAAAAATTATTCTGTTTCGTCGTTGGAGCTAATACAGTCCTGATTGCGGAGGGTTCTATAATCAAATTTCAGTGACACGTTTCGCCTGTGGTAGGAGTCTTCAGATTACAGAAACGGTGACGGCGCAAGTTGTCAGTAAAAATGATTACGCGATGCGAATACATCGGCAAAATGCGATTAGGATATTAAAAAGATGGCTGCCACAGGCGAAATGTATCGCTGAAATTTGAAAAAATAAAATGAAATAAAAACCTCAGCAACCAAGACTGTATTTTTATCTCAGCTAAGCAGGTAGTTTAGGGAGACGAAAATTTAATAGTCATGGGTGACTGGAATTCGAGAGTAAGAAAAGGGAGAGAAGGAAACATAGTAGGTGAATATGGAATGGGGCTAAGAAATGAAAGAGGAAGCCGCCTGGTAGAGTTTTGCACAGAGCATAACTTAATCATAGCTAACACTTGGTTCAAGAATCATGAAAGAAGGTTGTATACATGGAAGAATCCTGGAGATTCTAGAAGGTATCAGATAGATTATATAATGGTAAGACAGAGATTTAGGAACCAGGTTCTAAATTGTAAGACATTTCCAGGGGCAGATGTGGACTCTGACCACAATCTATTGGTTATGAAGTGTAGATTAAAACTGAAGAAACTGCAAAAAGGTGGGAATTTAAGGAGATGGGATCTGGATAAACTGACTAAACCAGAGGTAGAACAGAATTTCAGGGAGAGCATAAGGGAACAATTGTCACAAATGGGGGAAAGAAGTACAGTAGAAGAAGAATGGGTAGCTCTGAGGGGTGAAGTAGTGAAGACAGCAGAGGATCAAGTAGGTAAAAAGACGAGGGATAGTAGAAATCCTTGGGTAACAGAAGAAGTATTGAATTTGATTGATGAAAGGAGAAAATCTAAAGGTGCAGTAATTGAAGCAGGCAAAAAGGAATACAAACGTCTCAAAAATGAGATCAACAGGAAGTGCAAAATGGCTAAGCGGGCATGGCAAGAGGACAAATGTAAGGATGTAGAAGCTTAGCTCACTAGGGGTAAGATAGATACTGCCTACAGGAAAATTAAAGGGACCTTTGGAGAAAAGAGAACCACTAGTATGAATGTCAAGAGCTCAGATGGAAACCCAGTTCTAAGCAAAGAAGAGAAAGCAGAACGGTGGAAGAAGAATATAGAGGGTCTATACAAGGGCGATGTACTTGTGGACAATATTATGGAAATGGAAGGGGATGTAGATGAAGATGAAATGGGAGATACGATACTGCGTGATGAGTTTGACAGAGCACTGAAAGACATGAGTCGAAACAAGGCCCTGGTAGTAGACAACATTCCATTGGAACTACTGACGGCCTTGGGAGAGCCAGTCCTGACAAAACTCTACCATCTGGTAAGCAAGATGTATGAGACAGGCGAAATACCCTCAGACTTCAAGAAGAATATAATAACTCCAATGCCAAAGAAAGCAGGTGTTGACAGATGTGAAAATCACCGAACTATCAGTTTAATAAGCCACTGCTGGCAAAATACTAACACGAATCCTTTACAGACGAATGGAAAAACTGGTAGAAGCCGACCTCGGGGAAGATCAGTTTGGATTCCGTAGAAATATTGGAACACGTGAGGCAACACTGACCCTACGACTTATCTTAGAAAATAGATTAAAGAAAGGCAAACCTACATTTCTAGCATTTGTAGAGAAAGCTATTGACAATGTTGACTGGAATACTCTCTTTCAAATTCTAAAGGTGGCAGGGGTAAAATACAGGGAGCGAAAGACTATTTACAATTTGTACAGAAACCAGATGGCAGTTATAAGAGTCGAGGGGCATGAAAGGGAAGCAGTGGTTGGGAAGGGAGTGTGACAGGATTGTAGCCTATCCCCGATGTTATTCAATCTGTATATTGAGCAAGCAGTAAAGGAAACAAAAGAAAAATTCGGAGTAGGTATTAAAATTCATGGAGAAGAAATAAAAACTTTGAGGTTCGCCGAAGACATTGTAATTCTGTCAGAGACAGCAAAGGACTTGGAAGAGCAGTTGAATGGAATGCAGCTTCAGAAGGATGTAGGTTGCAATAAGTACTGGGAGATGCGGAAGCTTACACAAGATAGGGTAGCATGGAGAGTTGCATCAAACCAGTCTCAGGACTGAAGACCACAACAACAACAACATTGGCTATGGCGCAGCAGACCGTACTATTCGTTTCGGACCTCTTGATAAGTATGGAAGTGTCATTACGCATGTCAATCACATCGCAATTACGGGCAGCATGGGGTTCACGCCTGAGCCTCAGGACGTGGGCTAGCAGAGGATGTAGGGTGTTTCAAGCGTCAACTTCGCGTCTTAATATCTCGGGATGTAATGGGAATATTGCGATGCAATCAACGCCATTGTGTATGTGCTTTGTGATGCTATGGATTGCGGAAGAAAATATGTAGGAGGTCCATTTAAAAGAACATAAGTGTGTGGTAAAAAACACATATGCTTTTGTTTTAGAATGTTTCCAAATATGTACATTCATGGGCCCCAGCCCTACATTGATACCGGTGAAAGTCGTTTTCCAATATCTGTTATTGTTCCAGAGATATTTTGGTTGGACAAGATAGTTGGGACACCCTATATATATATATATATATATATATATATATATATATATATATATATATATATATATGCAAGTGAAAGAACAAATTAGTTATGATCACAAAACAATAATAAAAGGAGAAAGGAAAAAAAGAAATGTGAACATAGCGGAAAAACCACCACCAAGCTCTTATGATATGTATAAGCAATTTTTTTATAGTTGTTTATATTACGATTTTTTTTTAATTTTCATTTATTTGTGTTATGTAGAATCTAAAAGCAGAAAGACAACGAATCAAATCATATTCTAAATTCAATATGATTTCAAGGATTGTATACGCTCATGCGTATATATACTTCAACTAGACACATTTTACGATAGATCTGAAGCGATACTGAGTCAAAACACAAAACAAAACGAGAAGGGAAACTATTAGAGAACAAACTGTTGCAAATCAGATGGGAAACACACATAACATTGAAAACACCTATTATTACAGAAATGAAATTAACCAACACCTTTCCGACGGGAAACAAGATTCAATATGTTGGCGAAGAGGTCTCGATATCGAGGCATTTGCAGGCATGTCCAGTAGGAAGTGATCATGTACTGCATGAAGTTCACGTGATCTTCCCCTCGCCTTCAGCAACATAACGAACGAGGTGTCCCAGCAACCGCATAACGGTGTAGGTTTTCAACCGTGGAAAGAAGGAAGAATCTGGTCGCAACGTGATGTCCGTAGTGTATAAAGTCGTAGAAGATCGAGTAGGGAAAGCCCATTACGTCCCAATCCAAGACAAATTTACGATCTGACCTCCACAAGTAAAGAGATGTCCTATCGTATCTGTAGACGTGCAACGACTACATAAATCCATGTCGCTAAGCCCAATACGTACGTAAAAGTGACTGCACAACCACTACACGGTGGTTGTTACAAACCGCCCGATGTTGCACATCTGAAACTTGGACCTTTCAGTGTTTCCATTTCGCTTCTTCTTTCACAGTTCAGTACACTTTCTTGTTTTCGCGCTTGATCAGTGTTCATTTGTTGACGGGCCATTTCACCACTAAACCTGAGAGGTAGCAATGGGGAGTTTCCCTTGTGAAACCACGACAACACAGTGGACTAGCATACTGTCCCCGGTGCAGAAATTTATCGCAGCGTGCTGCAGAATACGCTTGCGTCTTTCGCTACAGGATGCGGGCTGCAGATCGCTGTGTGTGACGTTTCCCTAGAGGCGGGGCGGTGCGCGTCAAAACGTAAAACACGAAAGTGGTGTTTTTTTTATTTTATAACCGTAAATGATAGGGTGATACGAAAACTACCTTCTCACACCAATTTTAATCCAATGAAAATTTTGTGCTATTGAAACAGGGAAATATTTAAGCGTTTAAGAAGAGTTGGTTTTTGACGCTGCTCAGTATTTGTCACTCCATATCTCCTAAACTTCGGTCGTACAACAAAATAGTTTCATAATTGGCTTCAGCAGTACATGTCGACGACGTGTGCAAACTTTCTAGCCAATAGAAACAGTAACATTGTAGTAATATATTAAAGTGTCACCTATGACGCAAAATTTTTAGCAAACCAACATCCGAGATGCAGTACGCGACGAACGTTTTCCCTTTATACATTCTGTGGGGGGTCAAAGCGAGAAAAAGTTCCAGAAAGGCAGTGATCGATCTAAAAACCTGTTAATTTTGGCACTCAAAAGTACAAGGAAGTTAGGGAAGAGAAGGAAGTCTGTACATTATTGGGAATAGTACTCAAGAAGAGCAAACCAGTCACACAAATGTTCTTACATTATGAAGAAGAACGGAAGTATAATATTTTAGCAACAAAACAGTTTTTGCACGGTGAGGAAGAACGCCACTTTCCACTGGCTTATGGCGCAGTCGTATCAGAAATTAATGAACTGCTCAAGAACGACATTACTAGGAGTTCACTGCTACGCCAAATCTGAGGTATACACTGTGAGGAGCGGATTCACTGATTACTGCAAGGGGCCGAATTTTAATCGTCGTTCACAGTACTGACCACAATAACAACATCCAACTCATTATCACTGTGGTTAAAGGGTCAGTACACATACAGGAGACAGGCAAAATAATGAGAACAGTGGTAGCAATGGGATGGTTGTGTTTGACGGTCAATAACGTAGGTAAAGCACGTGTCGCGCTGGACTGTGCGTGCTCAGTACGGACCAGGCATCAGTGCAGGTTGTTTACGAGACGTGCACACTTCGTATTTGCATTCAGAGGCCGAGATCGACGTGGAGTGAAAGATCTAACAGAGTTCCAAAGAGGGCAGATTGTGGGGCCCCGATTACCTGGAGCATCAATAACCAAGACAGCCAACTTATTGAATGTTTCAAAGTGGTTCAAATGGCTCTGAGCTGTATGGGACTTAACTTCTGATGTCATCAGTCCCCTAGAACGTAGAACTAATTAAACCTAACTAACCTAAGGACATCACACACATCCATGCCCGAGGCAGCATTCGAACCTGCGACTGTAGCTGTCGCTCGGTTCCAGACTGTAGCGCCTAGAACCGCGCGGCCACTCCGGCCGGCCCCCAGTAAGAACCTCCCTCTTCTTACTCGTGTAGTGACGAGGCAGGTGTAAATCTGCACCGGAGTGTGCGCTCCGATACCACCAACAAGTGTTAGATAAAGTTCAAGTCCGGGGACTGTGCTGCCCAGGGAAGACACTAGAGCTGAATTGCATGCTCCTCATACCACGATTGTAATGCCCTGGCTGTGTGAATGGTTGCATTATCGTCCTGAAATATGGCATAATTGTTGGGGAACAACATTTGAATCGTGGGATGCACGTGATCACCTAAAACGTTCACATCATTGTTGGCTGTAAACCGGCCTTTGAGAGTAGTGATGGGACTAGCAGAATACCATGATATGGCTGCCGACACCATCGCACTTACACCTCCATGCTTAACCGCCGGAATCAAGCAATCAGGATTGCAGGCTTCTTTTGGCGTCTCCAGGAGTAAACCCGGTCCGATGTTGGAAATAACGAAAACGTTGAGTCGTCGCACCGTATGATGTGTTTCCACTGATCCGCCGTCCAAGATTAATGCTCTTGACACCATGTTTTACGCTTCTTTGCGTTGGTTGTCGCCGGTAATGGTTTCGGTACAGCAGCTCATCCATGAATATTCGCTTTATGGAGCTCTCGGTGGACAGCGTCGATACATACGGGGTCACGAAGATGGCTATTGAGCTCTGAAATCACTGCAACCGCTGTAGTTTTGTGTTGTTTTGGCACAATTCGTGTTAGCGTACGACGGTCTCTGTCAGTTAGTTTTGATCTGCGCCCACTATTACATTTACACGATGATGTCTTTCTATGTTTTGTGTAGGCTGTCATGACTGTTGAAACAGTTGCTCTTGAAACATTCGCCGGCCGAAGTGGCCGAGCGGTTCTAGGCGCTACAGTCTGGAGCCGCACGACCGCTGCGGTCGCAGGTTCGAATCCTGCCTCGGGCATGGATGTGTGTGATGTCCTTAGGTTAGTTAGGTTTAATTAGTTCTAAGTTCTAGGGGACTGATGACCTCAGATGTTAAGTCGCATAGTGCTCAGAGCCATTTGAACCATTTTGAACCGTCGGGTGTCGTAACACTCCAGTGGACAATACACAGTCATTACACGCCAGTATTCCAAGAAGTACCGCAGCAAATACGGGCAAATGGGAGTCCAACCCCTTATTAATAAACCATTCCTAAGTAAGTATAGGTGTTCACATTATTTTACCTATCCCCTGTATATTCACAAATATATTCCATTAGACATAATCAAAGACATTTCTTCTTACATGTTTCATTCAGTTTTCTTCCTATTTCTGTCCAACATAACTCTTTTTGCATTTACTTTTTCAACTCGGCGTTAGCCACGTTCCACAATATACGCTGTTCGGATACCATTTCGGTAAGCTGCTCATCGTCTGAGTCAGGGAAGCGGTCTGGTAGTTGTTTCATATACTAGGTCCGAAGAACAACGTACTCCCTTGCTGTCCGTGTGCGCGAAACAAAGATTGCAGCTGTCACCTAGCAGTTTGCTGCTACAGAGTTCAACTCC
Organism: Schistocerca serialis cubense; assembly: GCF_023864345.2. Classification (NCBI taxonomy): domain Eukaryota; kingdom Metazoa; phylum Arthropoda; class Insecta; order Orthoptera; family Acrididae; genus Schistocerca; species Schistocerca serialis. Next base: position 11,991,562 of record NC_064644.1, read on the forward strand.
CCCCCTCTCCTCAAACCAAGCAGATCGCTGCGACGTGTGGGACAGACCCAGAAGCATCCAAGCGTTTTCCCGCAAGCAAGAAGAGCGCGCAGCGGCACTGCGTTGCACGCACCGTAGGAAAACGGTCTGACATGTTTGCGTTGTGAAAGTAGAGGGCGTGGTCTCCCACGCGTCTTACGCAGCACGTTGAAGGAAATTCACACAACTATACTCCGGTCATCATAAGAATAAGCCTCATGTAAACATTACACTATGTTTTCTTCCGCGTTTGCTGGAACCTATTTGGTTTCGCGTGGAGCGGAAGGCAAGCTGTCGTGATTACAGCGAAGTACGATAACAAGAATACATTCTCTGGTGTGTGTTACGCATACATCGACTCTGTGGTAATAAGAAACAACAAACAGCCTTACCGGCACATGTAACTGGCCGGCCAACTGGTCCAACTAACCTGCAGTGGTGTGGGCAGTTGTAGTAAAGAAGTAAAAAGAGACCAGCAGAGAACAATAAAGACTTGAATGTCATTTAATACTTGAACAGAAGGAAGTAATGGTAAAATTCAGGCGCTACGTTTCTTACAAGGGAACCTCCCCATCGCACCCCCCTCAGATTTAGTTATAAGTTGCCACAGTGGATAAGCCTTGAAAAACTGAACACAGATCAATTGAGAAAACAGGAAGAAGTTGTGTGGAACTGTGAAAAAATAAGCAAAATATACAAACTGAGTAGTCCATGGGTCACATAGGCAACATCATGGACTCTTTGAGCTCAGGAGCGCCGTGGTCCCGTGGTAGCGTGAGCAGCTGCAGACCGAGAGGTCCTTGGTTCAAGTCTTCCCTCGAGTGAAAATTTCACTTTCTTTATTTTTGCATGGTTATTATCTGTCCTTCGTTCATTGACGTCTCTGTTCACTGTAATAAGTTTAGTGTCTGTGTTATGCGACCGCATCGCAAAACCGTGCGATTAGTAAGACGAAAGGACGCGCCTCTCCAATGGGAACCGGAAACATTTGATCGCAAGGTCATAGGTCAACCGATTCCTCCACAGGAAAACACGTCTGATATATTCTATACGACACTGGTGACGGCATGTGCGTCACATACAGGAATATGTTGTCGACCCACCTAACTGGTATACTTGGCGAGTGGGTAAAAAGATTCTTCTACCTTGCCCGATTTACGTTTTCTTGTGGATGTGATAATCACTCCCAAACAAGTGATGGAAACATAAGAGTTTGTCACATAAATTGAAAATAAAAAATTAAATTTTTCACAAGATGGAAGATTCGAACCAAGGACCTTTCGCTCCGCAAGTGCTCACGTTACCGCGAGACCACAGCGCTCCTGCGTATCCAGTGTTCTTGATGTTGTCTATGTTCCCACGAACTACTCAGTTTGTACATTTTGCTTATTTTTTCACAGTTCCACACAACTTCTTCCTGTTTTCTCAATTGATCTGTGTTCAGTTTTTCAAGGCCTATCCACTGTGCCAACTTATAACTAAATCTGAGGGGGGTGCGATGGGGAGGTTCCCTTGTTAGGTGATCTGGTGGAAAACATAACTTGCTCTCGATCTTAGCTAACTTAGTACTGTAATTAAAACCAAGAGTGATGAAAAATCCCGACTTTCACAAGAATAATTTTTCTTCATGAGTAATGTGTGGCATAAAAGCACACTGAACTGTGGCCATCTCACATTGATGCCGTTTGTTCTTTGGCATTTTGTCACAATCGAGTGGCGTCTTATTTCTCCCTGATTTCCTACCATAACGAGTTGCTGACTTGCCTCTGTCAGTGGCAGCAGCAGCGCTTATCGATACTAGTACTGCTCTACCATCTTTGGTGTGAGCGCTATATTTTCGTGTGGTGGTGTGTGTGGCAGGCAGTTGCTTGGGACAGAGAAGCGAGGAAGTCTCTGCGGCGCGAGGCCAGCCAGGGACTGCTGGCGTCGTGCGGTCACGGTCAGATTGTGGGGCGCTAGCTGCGAGAGCTACAAAGTTCGCTGCCCACCGAACCTGGACACTGAAGTTGAGTGATCAGTTAACCTGTTATGAAACCTCAACTGCTGTGACATCTCTTCGTTAATTGCTGGTTGTTGCGTCCTGGTCCATTCTGGCTAGCAGCAATGTATGGTGTGCTGGAGTCGGCGAAATTTTGCAGCCGTCTTCCTGTATGGTCGTTAACTATTAAATTGGTTGTTACTTATCCGTGAAGTGCACCAACGGTATTTTCTGCCTTGTGGCCGTTAATGCCCCAGTTACCTGCCCTGGTCGTTAGCATAGTTTTCCGGCAGTGTGTTTTTCCTTGCCGTGTTGATGCTGACCGGCACAGTGTGTAGTTCGACAGCCTTTTAGTTGTTTGTTTATATTTATTGACTGCTTATATCGCCTTGGCTGTTTTTGGACTCCAATTTTCAAGATGTAGTGCTGCTGGTATCTTCGCCCTCGGCTGATATTTTCAGTGTCGTACAATGGTCGGGTGGAATGGAATTCATTAGGTTGTTGGCCAGTCCTTCAGCTGCCCCTTGGTCGGGTTGCCATCCGATTATTTAACCTTACTCTTGGCTGCCTGTCTCACCTCATGTTAGAGCTACCTCCTCAGACCGACCCCTGGAACAGTTCTAAGCATCACGGTTCTGTTGATTTTAGATTGGGATTTTCAGTGATTTTCATTTTAGTGTGATGTACTGTCTGAGGCCTTCAGCCGTCTATTAATGTAGTTTGTTTTAATTTTATAATAAGGCCTTCAGCTGACTTAAATTAAAATTTCAAGATTGATTTGTTTAAAAATTGAATTTTGAAAGTTTGTTCTATCTGCAATTCTTGTTATACAGGCCTTAAGCCCTGAGTTGCTCAGTGTCTAGTGACTGGCCTTCAGCCGAGCCTTTATGTGAAATATTTCTGACATAAGGCCTTCAGCTATCTTAAACTAAAATTTTGAAAACTGATTTGCTTGAAAGTAATTTTTTTTTTTTTTTTAATTTGGCTCTACCTGAAATTCTTGTTATCCAGGCCCAAAGCCCTGGGTTGTTCAGTGTCTCGTGTGTGGGCTTCACCCGAGTATTTATGTGAAATACGTTTTTAAGTAAGGTCTTCAGCTTAGTGTATTGTTTAAAGCAATTTTTATAACTGGTGTTCAGGCCTTTAGCCATTCTTGTTTTTGGTGTGCTTTTGGGCCTTCAGCCCAGGAGACATCACAAGTTTTCTTAACTAGGCCTTCAGCCATATTGTTTTGATTTGAGCCTTTTTAGGCTATGTGTAAGTAAGTGGTTCTTACGAAAATAAAGGTTTGTGTGTTTTGTGTAACTAACGGTTACTCATTACGGGCCCCTCCACAACCATAGCCTGATCCGCTCTGTCCTGCGAAACCAGATTTCACGCACTGCTGAGATTTCACCACGTAGTTAAACACTGAAGCCACTGAAGGAATTACAGTCAGTCGTCTGGTAAACCTCTAAACTTCGGCGTACCACTACCTTGATAACGAGGCGATCAGCAACAGAATACCAAGCCACAAAAAAGTCCACATTCCCTCCTCCTCTTTTATGACGTGCTGTTTTGCATTTCGCCATGTGACGTGTCACAAAGCTTTGTGCATTAGTTCCAGTACGTTTGGCAGCTTCAATGTTTTGCTATTTCTCGCGACAAATCCCTTAACGTGGCTCCAAATCAATTTTATTGCGATCAGACTGCACTGTTAAGGTGACAACTGTAAAAATGCAGCATTTGTACAGTGTGTTCGACGCCGTGAAAACTATTGTTTTCCAAGTTTTTACGACGGTTATCACTCTGGCTCGTGTCAGACAACATCTGTCCCATAAAACAATGGGCGTATTCAAACAAAGAGTATTTGTTTTTTCATTTTTCTCCAAAAAAATTAAGTGTGTAATGTTATAAGAGTCGAGGGGCATGAAAGGAAAGCAGTGGTTGGGAAAGGAGTGAGACAGGGTTGTAGCCTCTCCCCGATGTTATTCAATCTGTATATTGAGCAAGCAGTAAAGGAAACAAAAGAAAAATTCGGAGTAGGTATTAAAATTCATGGAGATGAAGTAAAAACTTTGAGGTTCGCCGATGACATTGTAATTCTGTCAGAGACAGCAAAGGACTTGGAAGAGCAGTTGAACAGAATGGACAGTGTCTTGAAAGGTGGATATAAGATGAACATCAACAAAAGCAAAACGAGGATAATGGAATGTAGTCAAATGAAATCGGGTGATGCTGAGGGGATTAGATTAGGAAATGAGACAATTAAAGTAGTAAAGGAGTTTTGCTATTTAGGGAGTAAAATAACTGATGATGGTCGAAGTAGAGAGGATATAAAATGTAGACTGGCAATGGCAAGGAAATCGTTTCTGAAGAAGAGAAATTTGTTAACATGGAGTATAGATTTAAGTGTCAGGAAGTCGTTTCTGAAAGTATTGGTATGGAGTGTAGCCATGTATGGAAGTGAAACATGGACGATAACCAGTTTGGTCAAGAAGAGAATAGAAGCTTTCGAAATGTGGTGCTACAGAAGAATGCTGAAGATAAGGTGAGTAGATCACGTAACTAATGAGGAGGTATTGAATAGGATTGGGGAGAAGAGAAGTTTGTGGCACAACTTGACTAGAAGAAGGGATCGGTTGGTAGGACATGTTTTGAGGCATCAAGGGATCACAAATTTAGCATTGGAGGGCAGCGTGGAGGGTAAAAATCGTAGAGGGAGACCAAGAGATCAATACACTAAGCAGATTCAGAAGGATGTAGGTTGCAGTAGGTACTGGGAGATGAAGAAGCTTGCACAGGATAGAGTAGCATGGAGAGCTGCATCAAACCAGTCTCAGGACTGAAGATCACAACAACAACAACAATCTTTTCTTAACTTCAGCCATCTCTAAGAATCTTTTGTAAAACATCGATAATTAAGAATGTGTACGTGCAATGAAAACCAGAATTTTGTGCGTGGCATGTAATTAGATACTAGAACACGTGCATTTACCTTGGAAAAATGATGGTTAAGCATTAATTAATTATTAAGTATGAGTTAATTACCATATATTTGATAAATTTCACATGTAAATTATTTAGGTATTCAAGCGGAACAAAAAAGTTGTAGCTTATAACGTGCCTCGAAACGCCGCCTACCGGTTCCTGCGATCATCAATCTTCAACGCAACCGATTTCACCCCGAACGTATTTGACAAAGCGCTTCTCATTTCACGATATTATGTTTTTCGAAAAACACCTAAAACCTGTTTTTTCTATATAATCTTATGAAAAACATCAAGAACAACTTGTTAGTAGCCAATAACGGTGTTCCGCTTGCGTGTTTCACTGCGAAGCAGGAAGCAGTGTTATCCATTTCCGCGGTACACATGAACAGTGAGACAATCAGAGCACCAGTAGCGCTTACAACGATTGTCACTGTAAACGATTTTTGAAATAAAAATTACGAAGCTACATTATGATTAAGAGGAACGTTGATGGACGTTAATGCATGAGAATGTCTTAAAGTTTCATTTACAGTGACATAGTAATAAGATATCCAACACTTAAGTTGGACGTACTTCCAAGAGCGGAACAACACCAGAGTACGCGAGTTACGGCTGATGGCCAATCATTGCGTTTGTGTTGGTTTACATCAGGTTTATTCTTATGGTGAACGGAGTACAGGAAAACGTGGCTTAAAGGGCGACGAGACAGAACCGCGCTACACGTGATAAAGCAACGGCAACGTCGCGGCTGTCAGGTTTGCCCACGTGACTTGCTCAGCTGCCTGGATTGGCGCGACACACAGCTGCAACACTGTCCCTGTTACCGCTAACGAATTCCGCACGATACCCATTTCTTTGACGAGCTGTGATATTTCACTGTGGCTCCTATAGCGCTCAGCTACCGTACTGTGGTCCTGGAATTTCAGTGTGTACTAAAACTGCAGACATATACCTGGAAAACAAAAAACAAAAAAAATCAGAAAATTCATTACGTAACTTCAATTCATCCTAACGATCTTCGATTGGGTGTTGTCTCCGTTATTTTTAAAGATTATTATTTAAATCTGACAAAACTCTTCCTTAATCAGCCTACCGCCGTTTCGTTCCGCTGACCTCCTTTCAGTTTTAATTACAGTTAAAATTAAATCATTCACTCCGGCCTGATTCCCGTATCATTCGCTTACACTAGGGTGTCTCTCAATAACTCCCAAGATATATCTACCCATTTGTCACTGAAAAACCCTCAAGTTTTGAATGGTTTTCGTGTTAGAACTCCATATATGCCTGTCGGAACTTATAACTGGTGAAACGCGCTCATAGTAAACAGTCGTTCTCAGCACATCAAAAGGTTAGATCTAAAAACCGCATTTCGTTTACCAGAATAACTGCACACCATTTTAACTCTTAGAGGATGACAATTATTGAACTACACTAAAAAAAAAAAAAAAAAAACACGTAGTTAAGGGGATACGGAATCACCTATCCCCGCAATGTTAATATATGCCTACTATAGGGAACATTTTCTCACAAACTACTGGAGACAGAGAGGTAAAAATTTTACTGTATGTGCATTCATATGTTACAACAATACTGAAACAACAGTTTATTGTCAAAGTATTTTCTTACAGAGATATTGTACATTTATTTTTAAGTAAATTTTTTCCATCGCTTTTTACTAGACTATCACCCCTTAGTCTTTTGTAAATCAAGTAATTAAAAAATCGTTGTTTCTGTATGTAATAGGGACCTATGTCACTACGTCATAAAAATTTCAGACTTCTAGGTTGACCAGTACCTGAGATAATGTTCCTAGATGAAGTAAAAAGTAAACTTACGGGAAACGGAGAAAGAAGATTAAAACATTCCTGATCCGTAGCTAATACCCCCTTCACAGTCTTCATAATCATCTTCAAGTCTTCTTTTGGCACCCCTCTGCACCTGTCTTGCTTTTTTCACTAATGTCTTGATTATATTATCAGCATGCCTTAGTCTGTGCTGATCTAAAAAGAACATAGCACGTACCGTACGGGAACCAACACACATACCCAACTTTTGAAGGACCTGGCATTTAGTTATATTTCCAAGATTGAAGGTTGCCACAGCATCATACACACCAAAATGTAGTGTATTAATTCCGACAAACACTGTTTTTGGGAGACGATGCCATATCACACTATTCAAGCACTCGTTGGGGTTCTGCGTTTTTCCGTGAAGACATTTCATCAGAAGACTTCTGTCAGCCAGATCTCTGAAAATGGGCTTTATTTCTGCCATGATGGCTGATGGTAGACTGTGGTGGTGAATGTATTTCTCTCCTGTTGTTAGTCCCCTATTGTATTTACACCAGCTGTTTTCACCTTTGGGGCACAAACCATGTTGTGGATGCTCATCCGTGGATGCGGTGTGGAAATATAAAGCCCATATAGCTCTCCTCATTTCTTCAAGATTGCCTGTATTTTGCCTGATTGCAAGGCCATAGCAGTTCTGAATGTGGTCTATTATGGAATCAGTCAATCTTCCTCTGCCATCCAAGGTTTTCCCATCATCTAGTTTTTTCCCTTTCATAACTGATTTTAACCTTCTCAGCCTGGCACCCATTCTCTTCTGCACATGTCCTATACATTCAAGTTTGCTTATATTTACACTGTTCCCATATGGTTTGCTTTCCAAAACTTCTTTGAATGCTTTAGAGTCACCATCTCCCAGATATTTGACATAGCGAACATTATACCACTGTGAAGAGCGATGAAAAATTTTCTTCACCCCAGCAACCTCCATGCCACCACTACTACCATAATAATTAGCAATACAGTCATCACTGTGTTCATTTTTCAGCCTGCCTGTGCACCTACAGTATTTAGACATTATTGCAACATCAATAACCTTGCCAGTATCAACACTAGTTGCTGTTACAACACCATTGTTGGAGGTGTGGCCCCTTTTCTGCCACGTGCCATCAAACGCCACTGTGAGGTCACGACTGCCGTCATTTTCTTCCACTGCTTCTTCCACAGCAACCTGCATTGACTTCTGTGCTACATCTTCAACTGCAGATCCTAGTACATAATTGTAAGCTTCAAACTTTGAAGGTGCACTTGGAAGATTTAGAACACCACATAGCATATCACCAGCTGCTTTGCCCTTACCAATTGATCGCAATCCATAAACTAACCTAATATTTACACTATAAAGTTCAGTTTTCTTGTATCCATTATTTACAGTTACTGAAACCGAACTTGGAATCTTACAGCTGTATTTACAAACACTGCATATTAAATTAAACTGGGCAGCCAGGCCAACATGGGATTCTACTTTCAGAGAAACGTTTCCATGACATTTTTTGCAGCACAAACTGTTTTCAAGAGCTTCACACAATATATTCGTATCAATGAGTTCAAAAATTTCATTCCCTCTATCAAGTAAATTATATTTCTCTTCCAAATCTCTTAGTTTTTTATGAGAAGCACTGTTTTCATTTGGTGTAAGTTCGTTCGGCAAATCAGTAATAAGTGGATTCACATTTTCCAACAGTGATGATGATGAACTGCTTTGCTTTGCTAATGAATCATTATTTCTTTTCTTTTGCCAGTTCACACGCTTTTTAAATACTTTTGCTTTAGCTCTAGGCATTTTCACTGCGAAAAATGAAGCACTAAATACGAAATAACTCAACAACAACTACTTTCTTATATCACACTGTTTACAAAACATTCCCGCCACAAAGTCAAAGAGTAACTTGAGGAAACCAGAGAGAAACATTTTCGGGCAACTAGTGTATAAATAGTCGCTGGAAACCGGGATATTTGAATTCATGTCACTTTAAAGGTACTGCCAAAAAGTTCATGGTCAGCCACGAGAGACGTGTATAACTAAAGCGCAATACCCGATCTCACAAATATATAAAAATAAAATAGTTATAATTGTAGTAGAGCTATGTATGATACGTCATTTTAAAGAGGAAACATGGCAGAATATAATACGCCAATAAAAAAAAATTCGATTTTTTAACCCAAAATCCGATTCCGTATCCCCTTAAAGACAATGGCATGAACACACTTTATTCAACATGTAAACGTCACTAGAGGTATTCGGATTTAGGTTATGACGTGTTCGATACGCCTGCTATACTTGGCGATAATGTGGCGATGACGAATAGAAAAATTCTGCATGACCCGCTAATGTGTGTCGGAACATCGATGCTGTCGGTGACCTCCTGAATCACTGCTTTCAGCTCAACAATGGTTTTGGGGGTTATTGCTGTACACCTTGTCTTTTTTAAAGCCCCACAAAAAGGAGTCACATCTGTTTAGGTCCGGAGAATATGGCGGCCAATCGAGGCCCATGGGAGCGGCTGCTGCGTACCTCAGAGGCAGAATCCGTTTCCCAAAGTGCTCCTCCAGGACATCACTCTCCTGCTTCGATGGGGTCGATTCCGTCTTCCATGAAAACCACATCTTGTCGGAATTAGGGTCACTTTGGATAATGGGTATAAAATCATCTTCCAAAATCTTCGCGTACCATTCGGTTCCCACTGTGCCATCAAAGAATATTGCGCTGATTATTCCATGACCGGACATGGCACAGCAAACAGTCGCCCGTTGAGGGTGAAGAGGCTTCTCGATCGCCATATGCTGATTCTCAGTGCCCCAAATGCGCCAATTTAGCTTATTGACGGATCTATCCAAGTGAAAGTGGGCTTCGTAGTTAAGCCAAACCATACATGTGCATACTAATTCCCTTCATTCTCCACAGACAACCATGCAGTTTAAACGTCCTAACGCAAACCGTTCAGAAGTTATGACGATTTATTTCGTATAGTTCAATAATTGTCCCCCTGTTTGTTTCTTTCTACTGCTGGTCCTCAAGCCGACGTCTTCATTTAAGTACAAAAATGGTTCGTTAAGTTTTTTTTTCCGTAGTATCACTGCAAATTATATTGGTATTACTTTGAGAGATTTTCAGCCTCCTTCAAAATTCGGTCAGTTGAATCCTTCCATTAATAGGAGTATCCTTGCAGCAAACACAAACAGGGCAGTCTCCTGGAGAAAGCTAGAAGTTGTTCGTATGTTTCCTTTAACATGCATTCCTTCTGCATTTTCCCAATTTAAGGATCTGAGAAGTTCTTCTACGGATGCAGACTGTGTAGAATCCCCATCTCTCACATGTATTTCAGTTTTGACTTTCTCAATATACTGATGAAGTTAAAAGGTAGCATGTATATTCTCCAGCAAAAAAAAAAAAAAAAGCTTCTACATGTAGAACTATTATCTTGTTGTGCAACTGCTTTTGACACAGTTTCTGTTGAAAACGTTGCAACTATTTCATTTTTTATTGTTATTTGCTGTTGCTGCTGTGTTTGTAAACTGGTTTCCTATTCATAACTATGTTCATCGAGTGTGAATTCGTGAGGGACCTAACTGCTAAGGTCATCGGTCCATAGGCTCACACACTACGTAAAGTAACTCATGCTAAGAATAACACACACACCCATGCCCGAGCCAGGACTCGAACTTCCGGTGGGAGGGGCAGTGGAATCCGTGACATGGCGCTTCAAACCGTGCGCCACTCCTCGCGGCTTCTATTGTTAACTTCAGTTTGTGTCTGTATTGTAAAGTGAATCTCAACAATACAAGAGGTGTGTTTATGTCTACGCTACCTGATGAAAAGTCAAGAAATCCGTCTGTAACTGTGTGACTGCACTGCTATTAACTTTTACTATAGATAGAAAACATGAAACTGTAAACTAAATAAGTTCCTCTGTGATATTCTGCATTGTGCAGTGCAGTGAAGAGAGCCACAATGCAAGACGTCACAGTGCTTCTCTTAAAGTTAAAACACACAAAACCAACGAAATAAAAATTCTACAGAAAATTTTGAAAGAATAAATGTCCAAAATGCTTTTATTAAAATATCCTGCAGTTATACGTATGCAAACAGACCAAACAAAATGCCAAACATTAAATGATGCACGCGTGAACACGCAAACTGCAATGTAAGGGTAGGACTGTTTGACAAAAATGAAATCTGAACTAAGGTTCACTTAAACTACTTCTAGTGACTATGAATGATTCTGGTGTGTGTGCTGACTGATGTTAAACTGGCCATAATGAACATTTCTAACTTACCTTGCTCAAGTGATGAATGTTAACATACAGCAAAGCTGAAAATCATCTAAAGAAAACCATTCCACAAACTGCAATGCATTGACAAACTGCAATGACACGTCACATTGTCTAAGAATTGTTCCATTTCATGGGCAGTAGTAAAAACCTATATAAAGCAAGCAGTGAGATGATAAAGCACTGAGGGTGCATATGCCATCTAACGGCAGCAGTTTAAAGTAAAGCAGCTCTCTGCTAAGGTGCCATCAGCCTACCAAGTACGCAAATAATAATCTGTAACCGTGCTTCAAATGTGTAGCTGTAAATAATGATTTTTTGTGTTAATCTCTATATATGAAGTAATCTTAGGTTTAAAAGTATTATGTTTTGTAATTAAAGCTGTAACCAGTCATGGCTTTAGGCTTAAGTTAAAATCTAAAGGGACCTTCCCCTACAAGAGTAAGGTGGAAGAAACTCTGTGACAAAACGTTCCAGACCAGTCCTCTTAGTGAGTCGAAAGGGTTGTGAAGTAGCATGTGGTGCGATGCCCACTCTAACAACCCTACCACAAAAATGGTTCAAATGCCTCTGAGCACTATGGGACTTAACATCTGAGGTCATCAGTCCCCTAGAACTTAGAACTACTTAAACCTAACTAACCTAAGGACATCACACACATCCATGCCCGAGGCAGGATTCGAACCTGCGACCGTAGCAGTCACGCGGTTCCGGACTGAAGCGCCCTAACCGCAAGGCCTCCGCGGCAGGCACCCCTACCACAACAAAGGTCATAATTTTAATAACGATTGTGGTGTTGCTCACGCTGCTAAATACTGCATTTTCGGGCAACAACAAAGTTATATTATGTGACAGGTGTCAATAGAGCACAGTTAATAGTCATTTCATGTAACAATGAAAATACTAGGCACCCATCTTTTTGTATATCCCACGCTGGTCTCGACGCAAAATCATGGCTCAATCGTAGAAAATATAGGTGGTTATGATTCCAAGCTCGGATGCAAAGAGGCCTAGGTTTTATCCTGCTATATTCAAAAGTTTTGAAGATGCGCTTCACAAATCATTCTTGAAGATTACACTTTTGCAGGTCAATGGTGATGTAAAAAAAGCAATCAGCACTCCGAATTTAAGTTACACTTCCTTTTATTTGCAATATCACGTAAAGACAAAACATCACTTCACAATACAGAACATACTTGAAAACATCTTCCTCACAGTCACTGTTAAAGTTCACATTTTATAAGCTGACGACAATATTCGTCTTTCCAACATGACGTCCTAGACTTGACTTTCTCTAGGTCCGACTCTCTAACAAGTTAACAACTAACTAACTATTAATCGCTTACGCACCCAAAAATCAGAGTTACAAGTACGTCAAAGATCATAGTGACAAAAGAAGGAATACACATAAGAATAATATCATTGCAATATAAACATATCGATGTATCAAAAGTGAAATCGAATCTGAATGTTGTCTCAGAAATACGTTAAGTAGTTAACAGAAATACAGTAGAATATTACTGGTATCGAGAGGTTCAGGTGAGGTACGATAATGGTTACATAATTCAAGTACCATTACACCACGTACTGAATTGTGTGATAGGACTGAAGTATTTATTTCTGTGGTGAACTTAAGTATATTGTATTTCTTATAGTGACGGACATATTATAAAAACTATGATTCGTCGTCCACTTGTACAAATTAATGCGAGTTAAGCGCTTAAAACGAACAAGTTTTATCACAGTGTTGATATTTCAGTGGACGTTTAGTGTGTCCCATTCACACACTGTGATATTTAAGCAGCAACATTTTCAGATCATAAGCTGGATATATGTAGGCCTACATAAAGTGCTTAAAACTATTTTGCCATATTAAGATAAGTATCAGATTGTGTACAAAGTGCCAACTATTATATTACATTAACAAGTATAATGAAAGCAGATGCAGAAGAAGATTACAAAAGGTATTATGCACGTTTTCATTACTACAAAAAAAGATTATTACCGTGGTGTTCAGAACATCCGATTTTACTGATAATGACAAACTAAATTTATGTTTCACCAAAAGCGCAGAAAGCATTTTTGTTAAGTTGCATATAAGTGCTATCAGTTCAAAACTTCTTCACGTTCAAAATTATCAGGAAACATCGGTGTAAAAATTTATTTTCAGTTAGTGGTAAATTCTGTGTAAAGATAATGTTAAAGTACGTTGTTTATTAGTTATAAAATTATAAATAACGCCACCACAGTAGACAAGCATCTTCAATGCTTACCAGGAGCTTTTCACTAAACATTTCAGTGTTATTTTGCATAAAAGTGTTTCAAGTTTAAAACACGTTTATTCTGTGCTGATGGAAGTGTCTTTTGCTGCGGTAACGAAAGTTATAGACGTATAGGATCCATATTGTCCACATGCCTTGTATGTCGCTATTTCAAAGTGGTTATGACTCTCCTCCCCCTTGTTTGCCTGTCAAGTTACTGTATCGTTTGGAATTATGCAAAATTAAAGATTTTGCGATAAGAGCTTAGCTCTGCAGTGCTCAGAGCAATTAGTGAAATAAACACTGCACACGTGTGTCCGCCCATTGTAATAACCATTCAGATCGCAAACCACAGGCTCTAACTGGGTGGGGCATCGCACGTGACTTCCCAGTGACAGGAATTTCTTACATGGACATCGCGTTTAGCGAACCCGTAAGCGATACTTGCAAAGATTTTGCCAGAGTTAGGAAACGTAATTGGCAACCGTTTTCAAAACTCTAAAGAGGTTTTAGGTAATAACGGTGTGTTGGAAGTGTTCACATATTAATTCGAAGTTGGTAAAACTGAGTAAGAGCATTTTAAAAATTAATTGCTATTTTGGCCAAGCAATATTAGAAAGTTTTTCAAGATGGAGGACAAGAAGCCACTAGGAGAGGAGAATAGAGTGTTAGGCAAGGCAGACAAAATGGATGCCGTTGGTGGGAATGCAAACATTAACAGTGTAGAAGACAGTCCATTAAGTGCAGAGAGCACAGAATCTATAACAGTGAGGCAAGTGCCAATAGACGTCGACCAGGGAAGTGCAGAGGATTCAGTTATGAATCCGCTTTTGAATATAAAGCAGGAAAAAGCAGATTCAGACGAAAAAGAGGTAGACACGGCAGTCATACATCCTATTGAAGTAGGAACAGTAAAAATGGGAATAGGTGTGAACAAGTTGTAGGCAATGTCGTCACAAACACAGACAATTCAGTCAGACAGTACAAAAGCAAACTCAAATTATGCAGACTGTAGTTTGTAACTGAGAGATTAAATGAAACTGTTACCAAATAGATAACAAAAATATGTCATTAGCAGAAAAGGTTACAGTGTTAGATAATAGAAGTATGTTAGCACTCCATAGTATACTTGGAAGGGAATGCCAAAGTCAGTTAAGAACTGAAATAGAAAAGTTTGACCCAAAAGGAAATTCATCCAGTGACATCTATGAAGTCATGTAGGAAGTTTATCCCTAAAGTGCTCCCAGAAAAACATAGTAATAACAGCTCAAAACAGACTCAGTGGTGATACTAGAAACTGGGCTGTTAAAGCTACAGAAGAATGTGAAACATACATAAATTTGAGGAAGAATTTTGGTCAAGTATCAAACAATGAAATTTATCAGGCATTTTAAGATACACCACGACGTAGATGCCAGGGAAGTAAAAGTATGAGAGCGCACTGTCAAGGTTCATGTAGAAAGGTTGAACGTGTGAAGGGATTGATAACGGAGGAACATTTATTGCATGTTTTGCGTAGGAAGTTACCTTAGAGTGTACAGTGTTATGTCAGTTTGGGTAACTGTGACAGAACAATCATCTTAAGGAGAGGGGTAACTGTGACAGAACAATCATCTTAAGGAGAGTAGGTGAACTTGATGCGTAAAATAATGTTAATGAAAACAGACCTTACAATACTAATAAAACAGATCCAAGAATCATAATAATAACCAGAACAATAATAACAAAAATGAGAATAGAGAATATTCTGTAAGAGCAGTGATGACAGACAGCAGTAGAAGGGGTGGAAGAGGTCGTGAACATAGAAGTGGTTACAGTTGTAAGACCTATTACTTAGATGATGATCAAGGAAACGATCGGCCGCTACAGTGATGTGCTGAACTGGAGCGGATAGAGAGAATAGTGCCTCACAACAGCAAAGGCAGACTAATAAAAGGATGTTCAAGATGAATATATCATACGGTGAAAGGCAGATCGATAAACTGAAAATTAATTGTGGATTTTAAAATACTAACGGTAAATACTATGTTTGTGTGAGAAAGACGTAAAGTATTAGGGAAAGAGAGAAAGGGAATGTAAATTAAAATGGGTACATGGTTTGTCTGAAATGCTTAGAGAACAGGAGATGCAGGGGTATCATAAACTAAGGAAGGCTTATCAGGTAGACATAGATGATATTTGACCAGTAGAGGATTAAAAAACTTGGGAAAGAATATCCTAAAAGGCAAATAGTGAGGTAGTATGTGATCTTTGTAGACACAAAAAGCAAGTGTTGAACAGTAGCACTATGAAATGGTAGGAAGTGTTATTACAGAAGCCAGTGACAGTACAGGTAATGTAGGGAATGCGGAACATGATCACTGGGTAAATACATTATGTAATTTAGATGAAAATGTAATTGAATACGGCAAGGAGAAGGGATAGAATGTGAAGAATAGGCAGGAGAAAGTTGTGGGGCGGCGGATAGGTTTGTAGAAAAATAATTTGAATTGCTGTATAATTGCTTGCATGTAGATCAGTTTCTAGCTTTTAGAATGTAGTTAATGCTGTCTTTCGCCGTTCTCAACACTGGCTCTCTATTTACTTCTTGGCACCCAGAAAGTGATTTAATAAAACATGGAGCCAGTAATTAGAGATCCTAGTGCCCACTTCAATTGAGATACCATTATAGCTGCAGCTTATAGCTCTGAGGAATTAGGAGATTGTCCGGGATTTCTAATCAAAAACGGTTTTCCAAAATAGTTGAGTATATTCTGAAATTCACTGATAAAAAAAAACACAAGTATCCCTACAACCTAACTAACAGAGCAGTTCAGAGTCTAATGCGCTGATCAACTATAAATGTCCAAATTAAATGTTAAAAAGAATGCTCGCCATAATTTGATGAAAATACTTCATTTGCCACGCTAAATAATTGGTAGAATGTCTGTCCCGCGACGGCACGTGAAAATACGACAACACGCAAACTGAAACTAGATAATGAAAATCATTCCAGAATTAACACTTCACATGAAATGTTTTCATGGTTCCGCGTATCTCTAGTAACTTAATACGGCACCCGAGGCTGTTTGTAGCAGATACACTGATGCGACGCGACTACCGACACAGATGGCGTGTCATTCAGCGTCTGGAGAGAACTGGGGCCTTGCTTCCTCGCGTAGCGTCCTTATATATAAACCCGCGGTGCGGACGGCGAAGGGAACGCCTGATCTTTTCGGCTCTCCCGACTAGCCGCTGGGCTAGTAACGCACCACTTCAAGTTACATAATAATTTATAGCTTCTTTGGCTGATGGCCGATGAAGCTCTTAATTTAAACGTGCATTCAGCACGCAGGTAAGTATTGATAATAAAATTTTGACGTGGCTAAGTTAAATATTAATTAAATTACACTGCACGCAGTAGATGAGCTCTGAACTGCCCCTTTTGAGATCCGCTATCGCTATAATTTTATAGGTATTAAAAAGAAACTTTAGACATCTTCATAATCATAGCGGACCTCCAACCTATTTAAATCTAAACATCCTAGCCTTATTTATTAGCCTACTTAATCTATCTTGCTTCCTTCAGTTTTGAGACGAAAACCACAAAATCATGAATTTCCACTAAAATCTTAATTTGTGAAATCCAAAGTACTGTTTTTATTAAATCATTCTGAAAGATGAATCTAAATATAAATTTTGAAGTCTCTAGCTCTTTTCTGTTGCGCCAATGATTTTTCCAGAAAAACGTCCAAATTTCGAAAATGGCTGAAGTTATCGAACTGATATTTAACACACATTAATTTAGTATTATTCCTGATATGCCAGAAAAGTTTTAGGTCATTTGCTTGATTTTTAAGGTATTGCGCAACATTTATGACGTCAGAGCTAGTTACAGCAGACTGGCTGGCACACAATGGAAACTGATGTGAATTTACTACAGCGTGAGTAGGCTGCTTCCCTACATCACCCTCTACTTAAATTTTTTGTTTATGAATGTTAATGAATGAAAAAAAAGTTTAATTACAAAAAGGGAAGCAAGAGTACAGCTTAACTCCCTATGAAAAAAATCAAAATTGAAATATAAACCTGTAGAAACATTAAAGAAAACTAATTACCTACATTAATTATTTAAATTGTAGGCATGTTCACTGCCTTTGAAACAACGTCATTACTCAAAATTTTAAGCAAAGTCAATGAAATATTTTGGCATACATTTTGCCTTAGGCAAACAAACACATATAAATTGAAAAATTATGAAAATCTTAGATCCATTAAATACATTTTTACATACACAAATTCAAAGAAAATAACATGATACATAAACAGATGATTATCTCTTAGCAGTCTTTTCTAAACCTGAAAGAAAAGTTCACAAATAATTTTTTTTTTACACACGTGGTTGTAGCCGCTTTGGCTGGCGTCCTACACTTCCATTCACAGGGGTAGAGAAGGGGAAGTTGCTATGGTGTGCGTCCTTCACTTCTCTCTAAATTACATGGGGGAAAGGGGAGGGGTCACTGTGAGTTGTGTCCAAGTCACTCCACGCTTTCACGCAGCTACCAGGCTGCCATTATCTGGTTTGTCCTGTAGGACAAACAAAAAGAGTGCCTCAGACTCTGTTCACTTAATATCTATGGGTGGGTCACAATGAAATGGGGATATATACATTTTATCCTTCAATATTTTCCTGGAACAAAGTTAACAGAACTTTTTCAATTTTACTCTCGTGGTTACTTAACTGTCATAAAATCGTTAAACAAATGGCTCAAAACGCCTTTAGTCATGTATTAGAGAAAATTTATGCTCCTAAGGCATACAATCATAAATCATATTTAATCTGAATTTATTATTTCTGGTCCGGAACACTGAACCAATGCTCGGTACATTCCTGATATATTTGTATTTTATTCACTTAGCTGACTCATCTTTGATCACCTTATTCTTAGAGATAGTATGAGTATATTTGATTAGTAGTTGTATTCTCAGCTTCTTTGTACATGTGAGTAACTTTTGGTAATAGTACAGTTGTGAGTGTTCAAAACACACTACGTTTAGTTGATTACTAAATCCACTTATTGGTCTTCTGCTGTTGTCAGTTCCACATCTGCAATTTGGTACTTACTTACTTTGAAGTGTATTTATGCTGAGCTAAAATAATATATCACGTCTGTCAGTATGTTATTTATTTATTTTGCTAGTGTATGTACATATCTAACACTCACTCTATTATTATTTAAAGCATAGGATAGCACATTTATTTCATATTCATAGTGTATTGCAGCTGATTAGTTTGCTCACGTGGCAATCCATTTCCACTCGATCGGACGCTGAAACCTCAGGTAGTCTCTCTCAGACCTACCACTAAAGTGCATCAAGTAATTATGGACGAGCGTAATGCTAAATTACTTAAACCTATAGGACACCATGAGCTGCTCTGTCTCATCTAACATAAGGGTACCTATGGTCGCATTCACGCCTCCAACTCATAACCTCAATACGTGTAGGTGTATCCTGTCACACACTACACTAAAATAATGGCCAGCTCCAACCTTATAAATACTTCAGGGACGTGTCCTTCACGTCTCAACCACAAACACTGCTCAATTCTATTACACTGCCTTTCCTTGCTACACCAGGTGAGTTTAATCTTACAACTTATGTGCATATTTTTCATAACACTAAGCAATCTCTTTCTTACTATTTATTAGTTAGCTCTAATGCATACACTAGGTTTCACTACCACTTCAGATCCTGCTTGTACATGAATTCATACATCTTTTTAAATTACTGTTGGTGGACCATTTCCAGTAAAACAACACTTTGTACTTATTATATTACCATGGTACTATACATAATTGTTACTCAAATACATTTGTATCTTCATTACGTCATACTTCTCTATTGTTTGTCACTATTAGGTTTGTCACATTAGGTATTTTTCTTCACTAATCGGTAGATAGAATGGTTACATAACTCAAGGCTTGATAGTCATAACGGAAAATTTTCATGTCTGGAAAGAAGAGGTGGAAATTTTTGTGGACAGGAAAGAGGAAGAATGAGTGAGACCTGAAAGGGAAAGAAGATCTCACACAGCTGGGACTGCACAGCTGCCACACTGGGTAGAGGTTACAGAACAACCTCCTCCCTACAGCATTCATTGGTTTAACGCTGTACTGATAATCATACCGGAAAATTTAATGTTGGAAAGTAGATGTCGAAATTTTTGTAGATAGGAAAGATGAAGAGTGAGTGAGACCTGAAAGGGAAAGAAGATCTCACACAGCTGGGACTGCACAGCTGCCACACTGTGTAGAGGTTACAGAACAACCTCCTCCCTACAGCATTCATTAGCTTAATGCTGGCTTGATAGTCATAACGGAAAATTTTAGTATTTGGAAAGAAAAGATCGAAAATTTTAATAGATAGGAAAGAGGAAGAATGAGTGAGACCTGAAAGGGAAAGAAGATCTCACACAGCTGGGACTGCACAGCTGCCACACTGTGTAGAGGTTACAGAACAACCTCCTCCCTACAGCATTCATTCATAACCTTTGACCACGCCACGTCGATCTGAAAATACTTTATGATGCCTTTTTAGAACCTGTCTCAGTTCTTCCTTCTGATTGGCTGAAATCTTATCGATTTCCTGCAATTTAGCTTCTATTTTGTCTAAAATAATTGCTTCTTCTTCTTCTTCTGTGTTCAGCTTGTTGTCATTAAGATTAACACCTTCGTCCCAATACCTCCTATTTTTCAGAACTCGTATAGGCAGCTCCCAAGTTCCATCATCAGTTACTACATGTTTATCACTAAAAGGGACTGTAATTACTCCGGTTATTGGCAAGACCATTTTTAACTGGCTTCTTTCAAAGTCAACAACACTCTGATATTTTGACAAGAAATCTATGCCAATTAAAACCTCAATACTGAGATTGTTTACAATTAAACATGGATGATCAATTAAATTACCATTAATGTTAAAGGGCAGCAAAGCTTCTTGCTTTATCGTTTTTGACACCTTGCCAGTAGCACCAATTATTCTTAGTCCTGATACCATCATGACTGTAAGCTTGTCCTTACCAGGTAATGCGTCAAAGAAGGACTGAGATATTGCACTCACTTCACTTCCACTGTCTAAGAGACAACGTACATTGATACCCAACATATTCGCTATTATTATAGGGTGGCTTATTGTAGGTTGTACAGATGGTTCCTCAAATTCATCTAGTAGTTCCTTTTGGATTTGTCTTCAACTAAAGTGATCGACATCTGTCTTCATTACATTTAGGTCACAGTGTGTAGGGGTTTCCTGAATTACATTTTCAGCTGCCCTTTCCAGTCGGTCTATTAATTTTAAATCAAAACACCACACGACTTCATTACATTTAGTTTGCTGAACATGACCCAAATTACTGTAGTCTGAGCGATTCTGCGTCTCCAGACCGGGCATAACACTAGTTACAGCTAAACCACTTTTACCATTATCGTCGGTTTCCTTCTCAAGTGACAACTGGTCACAGCTACTGGGTTCATCGACCCTCAACAGCCTACCCTCTACATTCTCACTTATCTCCTGTCCTAAATCTATTAGTACATTATCAACATGCTGCACGGGCACTTTAGATAAGAGTACATCATTCTCATCGTAAATATAAGCATGAATTTCTTCTGCTTCTTCACCTGACAATTCAGTATTTTGTAGCTCGTCCCTATCGTTACACTGCTGCGCCTTCTCTTTCTCTTCCCACTTAGAAAGCGTCTCTAACACGGTATCTATCAAATACTGTGAGTGATCTAATATTTCTGTTGTATCCGTGGATGCTACCGACACTTCATCCACCTGTTCAGTTTGAGTATTCTGATCTGTCTTACCAATTCCCTTAACTACTGGCTTAGGAAAAGTAACCGCCTGGTGAGCGCCAGTGTCCTCATAGACGGGAACTAGTTTTCCTGCCTCGGCCTACTGCTGTTTCCTTTGTTTTCATTATAGTTAACTGGCATAGCATTGCTTTTCGTACTGTGGTTTACATGCATAATTTTGTTTGGCACAACATTACTGTCATTTGAATGCCATTGTTGGTTCTGATAATTATTTCCCCAATTCCTACCTCTCTTAGGACGGCGAAAACCTACTGTTCTGATGTTTACATTGCCACTTTGCTCGTTCCTAAAATTACTATTATTGTTATTGGCATTTTGGTTATTACGTGCTTTCTCCTCATTGGCAGCAACACGTTCTACACGTTCCAAATACTCAATGAAACGATTCAGATTGTCTCTAGGGGCAGATATAATTCTAGTTTGCCAATACCATGGAAGTTTGGCTTCAAGACCTAGTATAATCATTTCTGGTTTTAGCTTTTCCGCCAAATGTGACAAACGTGAAATCCATGACCTAGCAAACTCTTTAATTGATTCCTTGCCTGCATTGAAGCGTTTCCCACTCCAAAATTCTCTCAACACTTCATTTTGCTTATTGCTAGACCAATACTCATTAATAAAAGCTGTTTTAAATTCCACTAATGTTTTACATTTCAACATAACATCAGCTGACCAACGCATGGCGTCACCTGCTAAATGGCTTCTAATAAACGAGATTTTCTCTCGTTCAGACCAAGTTGGTGGAATCACATCTTCAAAATCGTTCCAGAAATCTAGCGGGTGGATATTTTTGTCTGGATCGAACCGCAAGAACTGCCGACACCCGATAAAAGCGGCGTTTGCAGCTACAACTTGTTGTATACTACCATTACCAAAAGTTACTGAAGCTACTTTACTTTCAATGTTAGCAATGTTAGTACTGATATTTTCTACTTTCATTTCAACATTATCTACTCTTTGCACAATATGAGTAGTGTGCTTCTACTTCTGCTTGACATATGTTTACTTTTATATTAACATCTTTAAATCTATCTGAGCACAGTTCAGATTCCGCCTCGATCTTTTCTGTTAACTTGTGCTCCAGCTTCGCATCTTCCATTTGGAAGTCTTTGCGAACCTCAGAAACTTCGGATTTAACTGTTTTATACATTTCAGAAAACTGTTGAGCAACCTTTTTCTTAATATCTTCATGATTGTAATCAATTTTATAATTCAAACTGTCTAGATCCTCTTTCAACGTATTGCAACCAGCCTTGAAGGTATCGTCCATTACCTCCAATCGTTTATTAAAATTTGTTTGGCTGGCCACAATCTCAGACTTTAATTCAGCATTACTGGTTTTGACCTCAGTTATTTCAAACTTTAACTCAGCATTACTGCTTTTGACCTGTTCACTTATTTCAGACTTTAATTCAGCATTATTGGATTCTAATTTATTGTCCATTGCCTCAAACCGCATATTAAAATTTGTTTAACTGGCAGCTATTGCTTGTAATATAACATTTAGATCAACAGCCCCAGCATCTTTGGGTTGCTCACGAGCTGGCTTTTTATCACACTCAGGTGACGAAAAACTAGCTCCAATACCAGAATCATCAAAACTACATGAAACTTCTGATTGATTAGTCATATCTAACTGCTCCTTCTTAAACTCTACCATCTCTGATGACTGTTTCATTTTTAATTCATCAGAGAAACTATCATCCCATAAATTTACAATTTCTACTTTCCGCTTTACTACAGGGGTCTCTATTATTGAATCATTTCCCCTTCGCACACAACTGTCCGGAGACAATACTTCATTTTTCACTTTAACATTACTACTTTCATGCATATTTACACTCGAACCGTTGTCTGGATTTACAGTTCCCTCAACAGACATAGGTTCTGATATAAGTTTAACCTCAGTTTCTTTTGACGGTTCCATCGCCGACAGTCTTTTAGTGCAGGTTAGTAAAATTTTTAACAGCTTTTCACTTAACTTAGTTCCTTCTGCACGACGTATGGCGTTGCCGGCGCGGCGTACCAGGATTCCTGATGCGACGTGGCACGTTGAACTGCAGACGGCTCTCCGACGGCTGTTGTGTGTTTGCGTGGCCCGCAATTGCAGGCTCTGCGCCGGCTGCTCCAGCGGACGACTGCGGTGCGGCGAGACTGGCTTCTCGCGATGCCGGCAGCACCGCTAGACTCAGTGCCAGCTCCGTCAATCCAGATGTGTTGTTAATCCAATTGCGTCGTCCACATGCACACGTAACACTTTCACTGTTCTATTACTCAGCTGCGTGTCGCATTCCACTCGCGAATCCGAATAGTTAAAAATCACTTTCACTTAGTTGATTTCCCGGCCGATGCACCATATGTGGGGCGGCGTGTGTAGAAAAATAATTTGAATTGCTGTATAATTGCTTGCATGTAGATCAGTTTCTAGCTTTTAGAATGTTGTTAATGCTGTCTTTCGCCGTTCTCAACACTGGCTCTCTATTTACTTCTTGGCACCCAGAAAGTGATTTAATAAAACATGGAGCCAGTAATTAGAGATCCTAGTGCCCACTTCAATTGAGATACCATTATAGCTGCAGCTTATAGCTCTGAGGAATTAGGAGATTGTCCGGGATTTCTAATCAAAAACGGTTTTCCAAAATAGTTGAGTATATTCTGAAATTCACTGATAAAAAACACAAGTATCCCTACAACCTAACTAACAGAGCAGTTCAGAGTCTAATGCGCTGATGCAACTATAAATGTCCGAATTAAATATTAAAAAGAATGCTCGCCATACTTTGATGAAAATATTTCATCAAACGCCACGCTAAATATTTGGTAGAATGTCTGTCCCGCGACGGCGCGTGAAAATACGACAATACGCAAACTGAAGCTAGATAATGAAAATCATTCCAGAATTAACACTTCACATGAAATGTTTTCATGGTTCCGCGTATCTCTAGTAACTTAATACGGCACCCGAGGCTGTTTGTAGCAGATACACTGATGCGACGCGACTACCGACACAGATGGCGTGTCATTCAGCGTCTGGAGAGAACTGGGGCCTTGCTTCCTCGCGTAGCGTCCTTATATATAAACCCGCGGTGCGGACGGCGAAGGGAACGCCTGATCTTTTCGGCTCTCCCGACTAGCCGCTGGGCTAGTAACGCACCACTTCAAGTTACATAATAATTTATAGCTTCTTTGGCTGATGGCCGATGAAGCTCTTAATTTAAACGTGCATTCAGCACGCAGGTAAGTATTGATAATAAAATTTTGACGTGGCTAAGTTAAATATTAATTAAATTACACTGCACGCAGTAGATGAGCTCTGAACTGCCCCTTTTGAGATCCGCTATCGCTATAATTTTATAGGTATTAAAAAGAAACTTTAGACATCTTCATAATCATAGCGGAGCTCCAACCTATTTAAATCTAAACATCCTAGCCTTATTTATTAGCCTACTTAATCTATCTTGCTTCCTTCAGTTTTGAGACGAAAACCACAAAATCATGAATTTCCACTAAAATCTTAATTTGTGAAATCCAAAGTACTGTTTTTATTAAATCATTCTGAAAGATGAATCTAAATATAAATTTTGAAGTCTCTAGCTCTTTTCTGTTGCGCCAATGATTTTTCCAGAAAAACGTCCAAATTTCGAAAATGGCTGAAGTTATCGAACTGATATTTAACACACATTAATTTAGTATTATTCCTGATATGCCAGAAAAGTTTTAGGTCATTTGCTTGATTTTTAAGGTATTGCGCAACATTTATGACGTCAGAGCTAGTTACAGCAGACTGGCTGGCACACAATGGAAACTGATGTGAATTTACTACAGTGTGAGTAGGCTGCTTCCCTACAAAGTGAAGGAAAGGTGTAATGTGAATACAGCAGACAATATTGAGTGTCACACTGCCATTGTTAAATATAGTGAGGAGTCAGAAGACAGAGGATTTCCAGTGATCTTTGTGAAGACAGTGATAGTGATCGGGAGGACAAGGATGAGGAAATTATTAGTACATGTGCTACTGTAAATGAACTTCAGCTGTGTAATACAAGTATAATGGATGATAGGGAACTATGAGGTGATGATTTATCGGAATATGAAGCAAATGAGGCAAAGAGTGAGAAAATAGTTAGGCAAGATACAACCAGTGAAGCTTTTAGGCAAGGAAGTATAGAAAGTCTACCAGATAATGTGCAGGGAACCTTAGAAAAAGCTCAGGAGTCAGACTATGTAGAAGCTACAGAGCGAGAAACCTGGAAGACCAAGTACACGTATTTTTAATCCAAAGGGATAGGCATAATGAAAGTAACAGTAGTGAGGAAAGTATAAAGGAGGAAATTTCAGAAAGAAAAGAAAGAGCAGTGGACACCACAAGAGGAGTTTGTAGGTGACAAAGAAAGAAGCCCCCAAATAACAGTTATGATGTAGTTCATGGTTGGTCAGCTGCATCAGATCCTAGGGGAAATCAGATACCTCCAAATGAATACAAATTAGACAAAAGGAAGAAACCATCCAATGAGAGTAATAAAGTCGTCCAGGGTATGTTGACCAAATGGACTGATGAGGTGATAGAACAAGATTTATTGAGGGAAGAGGAAGTAGAGGTCTCAACCAAAAATAGGACAACCAACTACTGAAGTTAAAAATTATATGGTATTAAGTAGTGTGCCTTGCTAGACACACAGAGTGAAGTAACAGCTGTTGCAGAGAGCTTATGGAAACATTTGGCTAAGAATAATAATATTGCAGATATGTCTGTGTCTGGTTTAAAGATAATTAGTACTACAGGAGTACTGAGTAATCCCATTAGGAAAAAAGTGTATTTGTCATTCAGAATTGGAAAGTGAATGATAGAAAGTGTATTCTTAGTAGTCCCTAAGCTGAACAAGAATATTATTCTTGGCTCAGATTGGGAGAGTGACAACCATGTAATTATTAACTGTGATCAAGGTTACTGTCATTCAAATATCTAGGTGTAGGACAGAAGATAAAGTTCATGGGGCAGTATGAGAGAAATAGGTAGGCTGTGCCAAACATTATGTGTTGATAAATGGAGTACTTGAGGAAAACACGTGTCTGACATGGAGAATATGTTAAATAATTTAGGTCATGAGAGCACTGAATTTACTCCCATTGAAATTATGAAGGGAATGAGAGGGCCAAGTATCATACAGGAGAATATTCTACTTCCAACTAGGAAGGACATGCATATCAATGAAAAGAATAAGTTGGTTAGAGAGGGTTAAATGGTTAAATGTAAGAATAGGGATGATGAATAGGGTAGATTGACCAAAGTACAAACATGCGACGGTTTTGCTAAAATCACATGAAAAATCTAAAGAAATTACTGCTGAGATTTCAGATTTTTCCAAACATATAAAGTACCCTTTGAGGTGGCAAATATACAACACCCAAATGCATGTTATTTGATATTTCCAAATCAAGAAAGATGTGTGGGGTGAGGAATATTCTGGACCTTAAATTGTATAAGAAAAGAGAAAAAGACTAATTCAAAGTGATAAATAGTACTGTATATTATGTGTACATAGCTGAGTATGAGTGAAAGATATGACTGCTGTAAAACAAAATATTTCAAATAATATGGGCAGTCTAGTAATTATGAACTGTAAGACAGATGTAGGGCAGTGTAATGATGAATGCTAGCTAAATATTAGTTAGAATAGGTTTTAAATTGATTCATTGAATAATATACCTTGTGTAGATTTAAGTACAGCTAATAAGGTTAGTTTGATGCAGTGGTGGTATTGGTTATTGTAATAATGATGTCAATAGTAAATGTTATGAGCTATAAAGACTTGAAAGCAAGCTAGTACTAAATTTTCTTAGTTACATATTCCTAAAATAAGATTTAAAGGAATATGTGGTTTAAGTTATTGTAATGTTATGAAACTTTACTACGTACTAGGGGAATTCTGAGTAATCCGTGTGCATATAAAGACACTCAATGAGTGACATGTTGGTAAAAAAATTCCAATTGTTCCAATAAGTTTAAACTTTAGTTTAGTGTGATGGATAAGTTGTGAAGTAACGTTGTCTTAAGCTGGTTATTGACATAAAATGGCAAGTGATCTTTAGCATAGCATTTGGTGTATAAAAATTTTACATGAAATATTTTTGTTGTTCTTGATAATGACGAGTTTAAAGTCTGAACACTGCACAAACAATTACTCAACCACATGATGTAATAATTGTACACTGTTGTATAGAATTCCATCTTGTGTTGTTGTTGGACAACCCATGATGAAATGAAGGGGCATGTATAACGACACAAGTGTATATCTCACAGTGTAGAAATTGTTCCATTTCATTTTGTAGAAGTTATTTCCTTATTCTCTGTCATAACTTAAAAAATACGATCAGTATCAGGACAGTTGTAAAAACCTGTTTAAAGCACGCATTAAGATGATAGAGCATTAAGGGCATGTATGCTATCTAACGACAGCAGGGTAAAGTAAGGCAGATCACTGCTAATGTGCTGCCACCAGCCTGTGAAGTAAGCAACCAATAATCTGTAACTGTGTCTTAAATGTGCAGCTGTAAATAACGTTTTTTGTGTTCATCTATATTGTTATTAAGTAGATCTTAATTTCAAAAGTATATGAACCTATGAAATTAAAGCTGTAACGAGTCATGGCTTTAGGCTTAAGTTAAAATCTACAGGGACTTCCCCACACAAGGGTAAGGTGGGAGAAGCGTTGCGACAAAAAGTTCCAGAAGAGTCCTCTTACTGAGTTGAAAGGGCTGCGAAGCAGGGTGTGGTGCGTTGCCCGCGTACTGTATTGTATGGTGATCAAAAGGAGCGCAATCATTGTTAAATGGCCTCAGATGGACGGGAAATTATTGCTAAGCAGCTATTTGTCAACCAGGCAGAAGTGGCAATGTTGTTGCGAGCCAGTGGGAAGTCGTTGTTGTGAAGGAGGCAGACATTGTGTTGCAGCATTACCCGTTGTACTGGCCAAATATTACGATGGGAATTTCGACATGGAAGCCACTGTGTAAAAGCTGCTAAACCATCAATCGGTAGAAAAACCTCGTCAGATCTGCAATACGTTGCTCAACGCCAAGGACTGAAGTATTTATTTCTATAGTGAACTTTAATACACTCCTGGAAATGGAAAAAAGAACACATTGACACCGGTGTGTCAGACTCACCATACTTGCTCTGGACACTGCGAGAGGGCTGTACAAGCAATGATCACACGCACGGCACAGCGGACACACCAGGAACCGCGGTGTTGGCCGTCGAATGGTGCTAGCTGCGCAGCATTTGTGCACCGCCGCCGTCAGTGTCAGCCAGTTTGCCGTGGCATACGGAGCTCCATCGCAGTCTTTAACACTGGTAGCATGCCGCGACAGCGTGGACGTGAACCGTATGTGCAGTTGACGGACTTTGAGCGAGGGCGTATAGTGGGCATGCGGGAGGCCGAGTGGACGTACCACCGAATTGCTCAACACGTGGGACGTGAGGTCTCCACAGTACACCGATGTTGTCGCCAGTGGTCGGCGGAAGGTGCACGTGCCCGTCGACCTGGGACCGAACCGCAGCGACGCACGGATGCACGCCAAGACCGTAGGATCCTACGCAGTGCCGTAGGGGACCGCACCGCCACTTCCCAGCAAATTAGGGACACTGTTGCTCCTGGGGTATCGGCGAGGACCATTCGCAACCGTCTCCATGAAGCTGGGCTACGGTCCCGCACCCCGTTAGGCCGTCTTCCGCTCACGCCCCAACATCGTGCAGCCCGCCTCCAGTGGTGTCGCGACAGGCGTGAATGGAGGGACGAATGGAGACGTGTCGTCTTCAGCGATGAGAGTCGCTTCTGCCTTGGTGCCAATGATGGTCGTATGCGTGTTTGGCGCCGTGCAGGTGAGCGCCACAATCAGGACTGCATACGACCGAGGCACACAGGGCCAACACCCGGCATCATGGTGTGGGGAGCAATCTCCTACACTGGCCGTACACCACTGGTGATAGTCGAGGGGACACTCAATAGTGCACGGTACATCCAAACCGTCATCGAACCCATCGTTCTACCATTCCTAGACCGGCAAGGGAACTTGCTGTTCCCACAGGACAATGCACGTCCGCATGTATCCCGTGCCACCCAACGTGCTCTAGAAGGTGTAAGTCAACTACCCTGGCCAGCAAGATCTCCGGATCTGTCCCCCACTGAGCATGTTTGGGACTGGATGAAGCGTCGTCTCACGCGGTCTGCACGTCCAGCACGAACGCTGGTCCAACTGAGGCGCCAGGTGGAAATGGCATGGCAAGCCATTCCACAGGACTACATCCAGCATCTCTAGGATTGTCTCCATGGGAGAATAGCAGCCAGCATTGCTGCGAAAGGTGGATATACATTGTACTAGTGCCGACATTGTGCATGCTCTGTTGCCTGTGTCTATGTGCCTGTGGTTCTGTCAGTGTGATCATGTGATGTATCTGACCCCAGGAATGTGTCAATAAAGTTTCCCCTTCCTGGGACAATGAATTCACGGTGTTCTTATTTCAATATCCAGGAGTGTATATTCTATTTTTCATAGTGACAGACACATTGTAAAAGTCACGATTCGTCGTCCTCTTGTACAAATTAATACAAGTTAAGTGCTTGAAAGCAACAAGCTTTATCACAGTGCTGATATTTCAGTGGATGTTTAGTGTGTCCTGTTCACATACTGTGATATTTAATCAGCAAAATCTTCAGATCATAAGCTGGATATACATAGGCCTATATAAAGTGCTTAAAATTATTATTTCCATACCAAGCAAAGCATCAGTTGTGTACAAAGTACCAGCTATTTTCATTTTATTACACTGGCTAGCATAATAAAAGCAGTCGCAGAAGACTACAAAAGGTATTGTGCACGTTTTCACTACTACAAAAAAATTATTACAGTTGTGTTCAGAACATATGGCAAGTGTCCACTAAATTTATGTTTCTACAAAAGTGCAGGAAAGCGCTTTTACTAAACTGCATTGAAGTATTATCAGTTCAAAAATTCTTTACGTTGAAAATTATCAGTAAACCACGATGTCAAAATTTATTTTTAGTCAGTGATCAATTCTGTGTAAAGATAATGCTAAAGAAAGATGTTTATTATTAGAAAATTACAAACAACACTACCACAATGGCTAAGTACCTTCAAGGCTTAGCAGGATCTTTTAACTCAAAATGTCAGTGTTATTTTACATAAAAGTATGTCAAGTTTAAAACAGATTTATTCTGTGCCGATGAAAGTGTCTTTTGCTGCGGTAAAGAAACTAATACATGTGTAGGATCCATATTGTCCACATGCATTATATGTCGCTAGTTCGACGTCGTTATGACGTGTCTGCTCTCCTCCCCCTTGTTTACTTGTCAAGTTATTATATCGGTTCCAGTTATTCAAAACTAAAGATTGTGTGGTAAGAGCTTAACTCTGCAATGCTTAGAGCGATTAGTGAAATCAACATTGAGTTCGTACTGCATGCGAGTATCTGTCAATCCGATCACCAACCACAGTCATTTATAGGCGAAAACCGATCCATATAATGATCTAACTGGGTGGGCATTGCAAAACGACTACACAACAAATTTTCTTGAGGGGACGGTGGAAGAAATTGAACTTAATGAATGTTGTAGAAGACAGTAGCAATAAAAACTGTATTTTGAAGCTCTGAGTCCTTAACGATTACAACAATCTTTACAAAATTCATTTCTTATAAGAAAATATTATTCTGCCATGCAACTAGTTGCTGAAACGGCGAAGGAGTTGTGATTCTATAATTCTGGGTGCTAACCACGTGAGCAGACATAGAAAAGCTTATCATGTTCTGTCTGCATACAGTTTTAATTATCTACCTATAAACTACTTGGAGATTTTTAACTCTAATTCCAATGAAAGCAATATAAGTATTATACATAAGTCTTATGTTAAAGCAGGAGAAACTATTTTTCTCAGTCTAAAACATTGTTCTCCACAATATCGTCCGATATAGATATTGCAGAATTGGGATTTGTTGACACGAGCAACGTTTTTCCACAAGTTCTAAGAAAAAGAGTAAATGTATCCCACAGACTTAAACCATATCCCGTTAAAGAAATCACCCCTTGAAGTAAAGTTAATACGTTATGTGCACGAAAAAGGGAACTGGAAATGGAACACATCTGAGTAAAGAAAAGAAAAGAAAACTAGAGTATAAAGGGAAGACAACTGCTATAAAGGACGAATATAAGCTGCAAATGGAAAAGGAAGAGGCTGTTGCGGATGTGCAGGCCAGGTTTACATATGGCTTTAAACACAGTGTATGGAGAAATCTGGCTACGACTGGGGATTACAAGATAATAGCATTTACAGTAATGAGTATATATTGTTCTGGCTGAAAACGACGGCCTGGAGTATGTTTACTATGTTAAAGTACACACGAAAAATCTGTTTATCAAACTCCATTCCTCCTTGGATGTGCTTAAAAAAGAGGGATACATTGTATCGAAATGTGGTGGGCTTGATGTCACACACTTAGCAACAGAAGAACCGTTTGCAGAGCTTAAAACCAACGGAATAACAACCTTTAATGGCAATTCTTTTGGAAAATACGTAAATTTGAAGTTCTCTACCGAAATTCCGCAAGAAAGTGCAGCAGAAGAACTGGCAGGCTACACCCAGCAGGAAGTGGAATGTTATAACAACAGTGTTATGAAGGAAATAAGAGGAAATATTAAAATCCCCTTAAAATCCCCGAATGCTCTCGTCTACAAGAACTGCCAGAAGGAACATAACTAATTGTTAAACCCATAAAAGGGGTAGTTTACAGGAAAAAGTTAAATATATACTGGAGTTCGAAAACACACCTTCGCTGTATTTGTCAAATTACTGGCTGGAGAAATAAATAAATGATTCAGATGTGGATTTAAGTTATAAGTTAAAAATTAAATTGGACATTATTAAAACTACACCTAACAAAAATAAGGAAAGGGTTGTTTTCTGTACGTAATGCAAAAGTTAATAAAGATTTCGTACTAGAATGTCTACTTGTCTTATTCTTAATCTACCAAAAGTCCTAAGACAGTTCCTATATACAATGATCCAAGGGGATAGATTTCAGTTGCGGAAAGCGGGTAGTCGGATGACCTTGAAAAGTAGTTGAAACTAGGCAGTTGTAAGTATATTGATCCCCTTTTCGTACCTATATGAGGGAGTTGCAAATACTGGTTTCACACCACGCTCCTTATCCGAATCGCTTTCAAAATTCGGTAATTTTATTACGAGGTTGCACCGTAGGCGACGTGTAACCGTACTGTTGGTCTGATACTCTACACTCTCGCGATAACTGTCTATATTCAGTGTCACTGTATTTGTCTGGAAAAAAAACCACTTCATTCAGAGGTAATGCCGTACGTAGATTTATAAAGCCAGTATAGCTTTTAACATGGATACTTGTACGCACCTATAGAACCATGACTGCTTGTGATGGTAATACGAGTATGGTCGTGTATTTAACATCTGCCGGTTTGTAGGACTATTACGCCTCTCTTTCTAAGACACAGAGTTACCGCTTGCAAGAAAAACTTATGAGACATGTTCACCCATCCCTGATTTTCTCTATTATTTCGTATCGCCAGCAATCAGTTATTGTCAAAGTATTACATTTAGTAGTAGGGGATGTGTGACAGGTTTGCCTTGAGCATAAGGCTTATAAAGTATGTGTGTGTATTCCGACATGTGCAAAGGAAATGACGTGTCCAGTCGTAAGGAAGGTAGGGATTTGACGTGGAATACTGTGACAGCAATGGGAAGAGTATGTCAAGTCATAAGAATGGTACAGATATGTCTATTTCCAAAGTCATGGCTGTCAGTGGTGTGTATTTTCGATATCTGGCTCATTGTCGAATGTCGTCCAATTGAGACCGCGATCGTAATATTTAATTGTAAGTACAGTGATAAAACATATATGTGGCCAGTTTTCTAGGATGGCTCTGCCTATGTGTGCTTCACGTACAGCGCCTGTGACCTGTGGCCCGAGTGAGTTACGTTTGCCGGCCGCGATGGCCGAGCGGTTCTAGGCGCTTCTGTCCCCAACCGTGCGACTGCTACGGTCTCAGGTTCGAATTCTGTCTCGGGCATGGATCTGTGCGATGTGCTTAGGTTAGTTAGGTTTCAGTAGTTCTAAGTTCTAGGGAACTGATGACCATCGATGTCAAGTCCCATAGTGCTCAGAGTCATTTGACCATTTTTGAGTTACGTTTCCGGCTAATGGTAGGAGCTGTCCGAATGGAGAGGCCAGTTGGGGTGCAGGAATGTAGCTGACTTAACCATGTCGTCCTCTAGACGGCCGAATAGCGAACTAATACGTAGCATGAGTTGGAGAGCTTTCGTGATCGCGTGGAAATTTGAGAAGAGTCAATATGGACGTGTGTTTGGGCTGGACCATTACCCCCTCCCACGTAAATTGTCCGGTTGACTGCTTCTGCACATTTAGCGCCTCGATAATAAAGATACACAGACTGTACTAAGCTACGGCAAAGAGATAATTACTCCATGTTGGACATTGGAAGAGAGATGTTCTATGTCGGGTGGAGAAGAGATTGTTGCAAGCCGATATTAAAGCAGTAATCTATGTTTTATGGTATTGTAGAAAATGAATACATATAAAAGCACAAAAGGAGTATCAGGTGTGTAGAGTCCATAACCCTTAATCATTTCAAAAGAAGCATTCAGTGATTATAAAGATACAAATCGTTCGGAAGCGTTGCGTAGTTTGATGGTGCGAACCTGCAGTTTTACACGGTTTTGGGATTCGTCGAGAATATTTCTTCGAAGACCTAAATAATTTCACGAACTAAAGTTGGACGGCACATTCCATGCACATGGTACAGCATAGCACTTGACTGTACCGATCGATTTCCGTAGAGCGATAAATTATCTTTAGCGATTTCAGGTGGAGAAGTTCCAGCAAGGAGACTGAACGAGATCTGCTGGTGCGAAACGCATTTGGTATTACCGTAGTCTTTAACTAACGCACAACAGTAAGCAATAAAGACTTCATAACAACCGCAAACATGTTTAAAAGGACTCGAACAAAAGCAGCAAACAGTAAAAAGGAATCGCTAAACCAAGCCATAAATAAAAATTAGTTAATAATAATACGCATTCACATTAATAAAACGCTCATTAAGCAATAGAGAGAATAAAAATAAAAATTTTAAACTGGCGTCCGAGTACAGGATGGTCAACAATTAAGAATTGTTGTTGTGTATTGTGTGTATGTGTGTGTTCCATGTACGCTGAGCTTTGGTGGAGTTTGGTACGGTTAGCAGAGCAGTCACGATCCCAACCGCAGAACTTCACACCGCTGCAACCTGAATAAGGTAGGCACTCACAAAATTTTCACAACCTTTACTCAATCTGGTCTATATGTAGAAAGAAAATAGTATTCTCAGTCTGTAGAGGAAGAGGTAGTTACATTTTTCATTTCTTTTCAGTATTGCAGAAGTAGATATAGACAAATATATGTTCATTCTTGTCACGTGTAATTTCATGCTATAGTGTATTTAAGTGTGAAACCTGTTAGGTATTTCGTGTGTTTTTTGATTTGTTATGGTGAAAACTAGAGCCCAAGTAAAGATGGATCAGGAAAAATTTCCAGACGTTAATGAAATGAGTGATAATGCTGCTGTAGAGGAAAAGGCAGCTTCGTCTCAGCAAGAGACAAACCCCATGGCTCAGATTTTAGGCTGTATCCCAGATGCAGCAAGATATGTCACAAAAGCAAACTGACATGTCAACTGTAGTGCAAACTGTTGTGGCGTAGCAAGACAGCCACGCCACGGAAGTAGCCGAAAGGCACGCGTTTAGTTCACGCAGGCAAGAGATAGGTCTGTAACAGGATACGTAATGAATGCTATAAAGAAAAGTACGTAGCTTCTGGAATACTTAACTTTAATCCATCCTTGTTGTATACATCGCTCTTGACGATACAAGTGAGACTCTTTAGATACAAGCTATGTAAGGCTAATGGCGCCTTGCTAGGTCGTAGCCATGGACTTAGCTGAAGGATATTCTAACTATCTGCTCGGCAAAGGAGCGAGGCTTCGTCAGTGTAGTCGCTAGCTACGTCGTCCGTACAACTGGGGCGAGTGCTAGTCCGTATCTCGAGACCTGCCTTGTGGTGGCGCTCGGTCTGCGATCACACAGTAGCGACACGCGGCTCCGACATGTACTAATGGACCGCGGCCGATTTAAAGCTACTACCTAGCAAGTGTGGTGTCTGGCGGTGACACCACACACACTATGTTACAAAAGCGAACAGACATGGCAAAAATCAGTCTGACTTATGTCAGAAGCAGACAGATATGTCAGTGGATATTCAGTCGTTAGTGACGCAACAACAACAGATCTCAAATGGAGATAACAGAGTTGCGCGAGGTCCAAAAGCAATTTCCTTTAGAGTTAGGTGACACAGGAAATGCATACTACGAAGTCGAAACAGGAGGAAGTGGAGAATTCCGTAGTCGAGTTGACAGAAACGGTAACAAATATAGCTTTCTGATTGTGATAAACTCATACGCGAAAAATTCAACTAACAGCAACAGGAGTTTTCAAGTAAGCTAGACGAATGGGCATCTGCGAAAGAGAATCAAGTGATGCTATATGTGGATGCTAGTATCCAAGAAGCAGTAAGCAAATTGCCGATCGAAAGTTTACCGATTGCTGAGAGTATTAAAGAAGGCTTACAGGACGTTAAAGATTAATTAACAACGAACTTAAAGCAGTGGAAAGACGAAACAGTTCATTCTGTGGAAGACATTTCCAAAGATCTCGAACAAATGCAAGGGACAGTTAAGGAGTGTCAGAATGAACTGCGTGAGGTTGAACGTACGCAGAATTCAACGCCGGAATCTTGTTATGGGAATGGACATGCTTCGCATCCTATGAAATTGAGTTTTAACGGAATGCAAGGAGCGCCGCCCAGCAACAATGTTTACGCTTCGATGTTGATGGAAGAGAAATTGCTTAAACGCAGACAATTTCAACCGTTCTCACCCGACAGGAAGTCAATAAACCGTAGTGTTTATACGTGTATTTCGAGGTATATTACCCAATGCATGGGTGGAAGCACAGCAAATAAGTTATGTGTCAGGATACATTCAGGGTGACGGTGCCTTGTGGGCTACAGACATGATGGACACATGTGAGATCTATGAACAGTTTGAAAAGGCATTTTTGGTGAAGTATTGGTTGAGAGTCGTACATTAATGTTTATGTAAGAAAGTACTTAATCCTGAACCGTTCTGTATAAAGACAGGCTGCCTACGCAGATATTCGAGAAGAATCTAAATAAAGCCAGATATTGGGACGAGCCCACAACACATAAAGATATCTTACGCATACTGAAGGCAAAATTTCCCACAAAACTCGGGAAAAATTAATTCATGCTTCAGAAGAGAATCATGAAGATTTTATATCGGTATTAGATTCAATAGATCTAATCCAAGAGGATATGAAGGCGAGAATAGATACCACAGAACTTCCTCGCAGTCAAATAATGCTTTCGGCGTACAGGCTGGCAATCAGCTGATTGGAGAGACAAATGCCAGTCGCGCTTCGTCACAGAACAAAAACTACAGCCAGAACAGAAATACATGCAATGGCAACGGAAATAATTTTCGTTATGAAACTTCCTGGCAGATTAAAACTGTGTGCCGGACCGAGACTCGAACTCGGGACCTTTGCCTTTCACGGGCAAGTGCTCTACCAACTGAGCTACCCAAGCACGACTCACGCCCCGTCCTCACAGTTTTAATCTGCCAGGAAGTTTCATATCAGCGCACACTCCGCTGCAGAGTGAAAATCTCATTCTGGAAACATCCCCCAGGCTGTGGCTAAGCCATGTCTCCGCAATATCCTTTCTTTCAGAAGTGCTAGTCCTGCAAGGTTCGCAGGAGAGCTTCTGTAAAGTTTGGAAGGTGGGAGACGAGGTACTGGCAGAAGTAAAGCTGTGAGGACGGGGCGTGAGTCGTGCTTGGGTAGCTCAGTTGGTAGAGCACTTGCCTGCAAAAGGCAAAGGTCCCGAGTTCGAGTCTCGGTCCGGCACAGAGTTTTGATCTGCCAGGAAGTTTCATATCAGCGCACACTCCGCTGCAGAGTGAAAATCTCATTCTGGAAACTTTCGTTATGGCCATAACCGACAAAACAGACAAGATAAGCGATGCAAACCAGGGTATAATGTAAATGCAAGTTCTTCGAATTGGCATAATGCAAGTAATAGTAATAACAGGCACAAACAACAGTCGAGACCTGTAGAGAATTATTGGCGACAGAGATCACCAATAATTACTGAAGTGAGAGAGGGTGAAATTCATAGAAATTAATGGAATTTGAAAGACTAACGCCGACCGAATCATGCCTGGACAAGTAGTCGTGGACAAGGATAGGGGTATTGTGCAGAAAGTAAATATGTTGTGCTATAAGGAAAACAGTTAAGGCAAGAGGAGCTTTGCACAGATACAACGAAATGTACAGAGGAATATTCATCTGAGCCTATTTCTTCCATGAGAGTGAAGATAGATGGTATTCTGGTGAATGTAGTTTTGCACACAAGCGCATCGTTAATGCAATTTCACTGAGTTTATTTAACCAGATAACGAGGAAGATCCCGTTGCCTACATTTCCTGCGCAGCACTGTAAGATACTCGGAGCGTTTGGCATGCAATCAGAACCTGTGCAGACACAGATGATGCTGAAGTTAGATTTGGGGAATCCCGCGATAATATGCACGTTCCTAGTTGTGGAGAAATTGATAGTCGACTGTGTTCTGGGAATTGAAACTATGTGGGAGAAGGACGCCAAATTAGACTTCTCGACCAGTAAAGTGAATTTTTGGAACGACGGAGCCCTAGCCCAAGTAGATTTACTGAGAAAGTAAGGCAAACATGGAAGGTATTGCAGAGGGGCAAAAATTGCAGTTAATAAGGACAGAGTGCCGGAATTACCAAACAAGTTTGATCAAGGTCATGCAAATAGTTGAGATATCTGATCAAATAAAACACAAGTTGAGCGAACCAGACCACTTTAAAGATGAACAGAGGACTCAATTGTCTGTCATCTTAAGCAAGTTTATAAAGGTATTCGAAGAACAACTAGGTATAATTAAAGATTATACCTGTCATTTAAATGTAAAACCACACAAAATATATTGCCATAGTTTTTATCCCATTCCATGGAAACAAAGAAATGCAGTCGACCAGGAAATACAGAGAATGTTGAAGTGGAATTTAATCGAACCCTCAACCAGTTTGTTCTGCAGTCTGCTTCTCGTTGTACTGAAACCAGGTGGAAAGGTACGTCTGGTGCTAGACGTTCGTGTGATAAATACAATCATAATACCAGTGTGTTCTCACCCTGAGAACATTGATGAGTTGATACAGAAATTCAACGGAGTGAAGTATATCACAACGATTGATTTATGTGCATCCTGTTGGCAAGTTAAGTTAGATGAAGAGTCCATGAAATATACTACATTTGTGTATGCTGGAAAAAGTTATCACCTTAAGGTTCTTCCATTTGGACCGGACATTAGTGTGGGAGTATTGATATCAGCACTAGATGCAGCATTAGGACAGAAACTAAGGAGTCAACTTATTTTGTTTGTGGATGACATCTTAACTGCTACTAACACATGGGAAGAGCATATGAGTATACTAACACGAGTGTTGGAGAGATTTGTGAGCATGGGAATAACAGTCAATCTCCAAAAGTTGCATTTCTGCCTGGAAAGGACAAAATTTTTGTGTCATATGATTAATGCACAAGGCATATTACCTGATGAGAAGAAAATAAGTGCTATCAAAAACTTTCCTATTCCTAGGAATAAGAAGCAATTGAAAGGATTTCTAGGTCTCAAATCGGTTTTTTTTGCCATTTCATTGAGGATCAGTCAATGAATTCTGAGCTGTTGCTCTAAAGAAGAACATGCACTGGCAGTGGACTGACGAAATGTCAACGCACATTTCATTCAATCAAGAAGGCTTTGTCAAATCCAAGGATTTTATACCATCCAGATATGTCACTCGAGTTTGAACTGATGACAGGTGCCTCATCTGTGGGACTTGGAATTTGTTTGTTTCAGATTAGAGAAACCGATGGCAAACCCACTTTTTGTCCAATAGCATTTGCCAGTAGAAACCTGTGTAGCTGTGAAAGATCATATACAACCACAGAACAGGATGCTCTGGCAGTAGTGTGGGCATTCAAGGAATTCAGCTATTTTTTGTATGATGTAAGGACAACAGTACACTGTGACCACCAAGCTCTCAGCTTTCTGCAAAATTGCAAACTCATACATGCAAGATTAGGAAGATGGACTGTCGCTTTCCAAGAGTATCAGTTCAGAATTGTATATATACAAGGGAAGGAGAATATAATAGCTGATGTCTTATCACGTCTTCCTGAAGGTTTAGAAGAAGCTATAGTTTCTGATGGGTATTGATGAGAGGCCAAGTTAACAGGAGATATTATTTGGAATTATGTGGTGACATGGCGAAACTTCAGCAAGATGATCCATGATGGAGAAGGATTAGACAAAGATTGGCATATCAGCAAGAAGAGAAGGTAACCCAGTATTGCAAAGTTGTAAATGATGTTTTATTTCATCAGCAGTATGATCAAAGTCAGAACTGGTGCGTTTGTATATCGTTGGAATTTGAAGAAAGATTGATATGGTATACTCACAATACTTGGGGACATTTTGGTGTTCAAAAATATGCAAATTAACTTAGAATGTATTGTCATTTTCCGAATTTAAGAAGTAAAGTGTGGAGAGTTTTAAGAAAATTTTTAATCATTCAGAAAAGAAAACCAGATAACAGAGGCAGTAAAGGCCTGTTATACTCTATTTTACCAGAGAAGCTGCTATCTCTTTTATCAGGAATGACAGTGTGTGCGCACTGTATTTAGCGCATGCGCTGTTGTACTTCTGATGCATATAAAGGTGTAGTCATTTGCGAGTGGAATCAGTTATGGCGAGCGGTGTAGCTTTTCTCACCTGATGATGGCGGCCAGGTGGACCACTGAAATATTGTGCCCAGATGACAGTTTGATCCGGTGGGAAACCCGACAAGAATTTGATATATTAATACAC
The DNA here is from genome assembly GCF_023864345.2 of Schistocerca serialis cubense. Lineage (NCBI taxonomy): Eukaryota > Metazoa > Arthropoda > Insecta > Orthoptera > Acrididae > Schistocerca > Schistocerca serialis. Next base: position 12,031,904 of record NC_064644.1, read on the forward strand.
TGGGAAAGTCTATATAGTCACATTGTTTCTTTTCTGGATGTATTTACCAAGTACGTGAAGTTCTATCCAATGAAAACTGCTACAGCAGCGCCTGTTAGTTTAATGATTGTATTCTACATGTTGGAAAGCGAGACGTGATACTATCCAACAATGCTACGAATTTATCTGGACATAAATGCAAAAATGCATTAGCTCGAGCTAACATCAAGCAGATATTAACATCCAGATATAATCTAAGCGCGAACCCGAACGAGAGAACGTTTCGCCAACTTAATCGATTTATGCAAACGCATTGCTATAACTAGCAAACAAGATGGATTGAACACTTGGATACGTTTGAGGATATAATGAATAATTTGTCTCACTTGTCAACTAATTTCACACCAGCTGAAATGATGTTTGAAAGAAGAGAGAGGAATTAGTGGATAAATAAGATACCCAAGTTATCAGAGGGCGAACTACAATGGCAAGATAAAATAAGAACAGCTCTCATAAATCTGACAGACAATGATAGGAAGAGGAAAGTAAATTTTGATGAGCATGATCTACGTTACCAATCTTAGGTAGGTGGAGATAAAGTATTGCTACGCACACATCCACGTGCGTCTTCGTTAATTAAAACAAATAAGAAATGGCAACTAATGTACCAGGGGCCATATGAAGTCATGAGAATACCAAATCCAGGAGCATATGTATTGGGTCATCCTCAGAGCAGGAATGTAAAGGGGTTGTCCCACACCATGACTTGAAAGGTTTGATTCATGAGAATGTTGGACTGTGAGAAAAGGAAATAATGTTGTAAACAGTAGTATAAGTTCTATTTTTTTAATTTCAGATAAGATGATGATGGATGGAGAGAGATTCATGAAAAATGAGTTACCATGTTGTATATAATAAGATATATATGTGTGTTTTCTTCAGCAAGTTATTATGTAGTTAGGAAAATGAATTATGATGTTTTCAATTTCAGTAAAGATTTAAATATAAGGGAAATTTATTTCAATTTTCATTACACTATTAGTTTTAGGAGAATGAGAATATTCATCCTAAACACATGGGAAAGTAGCTATTCGAAGTAAGGACACGGTGATATCGCTGACTAAAGATTTCAATGGTTAAGGTCATTTTGCTTGCTGGAGTGTTTGAAGTATTTGAGATAGATTGCTCATAAGATGATTTGGAAGGCTAATGCCGAACCAGATTGGGAGAGGATTGTGTGATCTTTGTGTGGTCTTTGATGGTAAATTGTAATTATTTTATGTATGTGGAAGGATGAAGGGAAAACTGACTGGGCTGAATTTTTGTAGTTCGGGGGGTAATAGAAAATTTATAAAGACATTCTGAGAAATGGTGAAAACTATTTTGAAGACTGTGAAATAGTGTGAGATCCTGTAAACAGCAACCAACTTCCAGTGAAGTGTTGTGTGCTTTCAGGTTATCTATGAAATTATGAACATGTGCCAGGGCAGTGTCATAAATTAGATTATTGAGGTGTAGAGAAGGAGAGATATACTCATGTGCCTCATGTCTGAACAACTGTTGTGAATAATCAAAGGAACAGGGAAGCCTTAAGTGTGAATAATCACAGCAGTTTACCAAAGACAATTAAGGAAGATACGGTACTCTGACAGTGATGGACAATTTTGCAAAAGTAGAAAGAGTAGAGGATTGTAACGAGAGACTACCCGACTACGAAATGATAAAAGTGTATGTTACTTCTCCCAATTCATGAAATTCAGACCAGATACGTGAGATTGACAAATATTTTGTACTAATCCGTTCTCTCACAGCGATTTTCCATCAGTGATTATGACTACTGATATGGGCTATAATTATGTTTCATGTTCGAACCATCTGTATATATGGAGTTAGAGGGTCTGAGCCAGCTGGGATACTACTTCAGGATCAACCCTGTTCCTGTCCATCCATACCATCTCACCCACACTAACAAGAGGTCATCCCACATCTCAAGCAATTCCTGTCCTGCAACTTCCACCAGATGGCGTGCAGACCTCGCTACCGAGATATCCTCACAATTACCCGACTCCGCCAGTGCAAGAACAACCCTTCATTAAAACAATTTTCAGATTGTTTGTTCATACTTTTAATCCAATTTTGTAAATTACTGGGTGGAAATATAAGGTTAAAGGAGCCGAATTCCGGGTTTTCAATGGAACCCTCGCCCTAATGGGAAGGCTTTGTTGATCGAAAGTCCATGGCCACATTAGCCATTAACAGTTACTCCAACGGCTAATGTCAAAAATTTAACCTTATGACAAGTTGCGGTTCAAAATGGTTCAAATGGCCCTGAGCACTATGAGACTTAACTGCTGTGGTCATCAGTCCCCTAGAACTTAGAACTACTTAAACCCAACTAACCTAAGGACATCACACACATCAATGCCTGAGGCAGGATTCGAACCTGCGACCGTAGCGGTCGCGCGGTTCCAGACTGTAGACAAGTTGCGAGTAATTATGAAAGCTACCCAGTTAATAAGCGGCAAATGTTGTTGTCGGCCGCCAGTACTGTTCCGCCCAGTAGTATGCTAGGGAAAGGTAGAGTCATATTGTGAATGTTCTGGTCACGTATTGTCTTATACAGAAAATCCCTGCCCAAAAAGGGGGTTATCCAAAACCTCATAAATAAAGTGGGACGGACTATTAATACGACGATAAATACCTGCGCAACAGATAAATACTCCGTGGAATTTGAGCATCTCCATGCGAACTCGATAACAAAGATAAACTGACTGTATTAAGCAACAGAGAAAGAGATAATTATTCAATGTTGGACATTGGAAGAGAGATGTTCTATGTTGGATGGAGAGGAGCCGCCATTAAGGCAGTAATCTATGTTTTATGGTATTGAAGAAAATAAATACATATAAAAGCACAAAAAGAGTATCAGGTGTGTAGAGTTCTAAACCCTTAATCACTTTTGAAGAAACATTCAGTGATTACAAAGACGCAAGTCATTCGGAAGTGTTGTGTGGTTTGATGGTGCAAACCTGCAGTTTTACAGGGTTTTGGGATTCGTCGAAAATATTTCTCCAAAGACCTAAACAATTTCAAGTTGGACGCCGCATTCCATACACATGATACAGCATAGCACTTGGCTGTACCGATCGATTACCGTAGAGCGATAAATTATCTTTAGCGATTTCAGGTGGAGAAGTTCCAGCAAGGAGACTGAACGAGATCTGCTGCTGCGAAACGCATATGGTATTACCGTAGTCTTTAACTTATGGAGAACAGTAAGCGATAAGGACTTCATAACCACTGCAAACTTAATTAAAACGACTCAACTTAAATAAAAGGAGCAAATAGTAAAAAGGAATCGCTAAACCAAACCGTAAATAAAAACCAATTAATAATAATACGAAATCACATTAATAAAACGCTCATTAAATAATAGAGAGAATAAAAATAAGAACTTTAAAGCATGTTGCAGGTAAAAGACGGGTGGAAAGCACGTTTGCTGGTTCTCTACACATGAGAAACTCCTCAGTTGACTCTGTAAATTATAGGGATGACTTGGAATCTGCTACATCAGCAACATTGATATTTGTAAATGGAAATACGAGTTCATTCTATTTTTTTTTTCGAGTTTTCATGTAAAGGTCTTAGCAGATGGGATAAGTTTCTAGTTACTCAATTGTTTACAGCACACTTCACCTCGCTAAAGTTTCGGGTTTTTAGAGAAACAATTTCTAGTCTATATCTTCGGAATTATATAACGCGAGCGATATTTCTATGTGCTTGATATCGAGAAGTATTGCATAAATGGTATATTATTCTGGCAAACCAAGTGAAAAAATACATATGTTCTTGTAATCTCAGAGTGTGGAGATGAGTGTAGAAAAGCAAGCAAGCAAGTAGGTTGGGACCGAAAGCAGCAACGATTTTGTGCTGAGGGGAGCCGAACCTGTTTTTGTAGAACAGTTCTGAGAGTGACTTAGGTCTGCCGAGGGCGCTCTGATCACGTGTTGGGAGTGGATGACTGCCTGACCTTGTGAGAAATGTCTAATGCAGCGAGGAGTATAACTACGGTGCATGTGGTAATGCTGTCTGTCTTTGCGGTATATGTACGAGTGTCTGGCGGCCGATAGCTATACAAATGATGTAGAAGGGGAGATTTTGTATGGTGCAGGATATGAATGACATGTTTACAATGTCGACACCGACACGGTACGCGGCGATATATTGCTGGGTTGGAGGCTGGTCTCATGCTCTAATATTCAAGCTCCAATACTCAGTGGCAGAGCAGTGTAACTGAGTAAGAGTCTTTCTGTACTTGACGATCAGTAGACCACATCACAAGGTTTAATTGTCAGTGTAATATGGTGATCCGCACAAACTAGTTTTTTTGCTGCTGAAAGTCTCTTCTGCGGAAAGAAAAAAAGGCAGACAGCACTTTCACACTGGCGGTATCAGTAATTTGGCAGGTAAATTCAATAAGAGCAAATCATAATTTTCCATATATTCACAAGACATCCTTGGTGCCAGGACATAGGAATATCTACAAACTGATTCGATTAAGATGGAGGCAAGCTGTCTACAGACACATCTGAGAAAGCCAGTGTTCAAAGACATGGTGAAGCAGACCAACCATCTCTGGTGTGGCGGCCGTCACTTGTCCACCACTGTGGCATTAGGACATCTCCAGACCAGTAGCTGTAGGATACCGAAAATTCCCGCCATTTTTCTCTTCCGTAAAACAGTGCGTCGAATTCTGTTTGTGTATTTGTTCTGATTCCCCCCATCTGTAGTTAGATAGTGTTCTCTCTCCAAACAACGAGGATGCTTTTATGATTAACGGTGTTCTCGTGAGCAGGCACAGATATGATGAAGGCTTTTAACGTTGAGAACGTTTAACGTTTCTCAGACTATGATGACAGCAGGACGTCACAATTTCCAGCAAGGAAACCTGTGATGTGTCGTTAGGACCATCAGGAAGAATGCATTCAGTGTTATTCTGGAATATTTTCGTAAGCAGTTTCTGAAAGCAGTTCAAAAGGTTTCTATAGCATGCATCTGTCCAGAAGGAGATTTGGCTGTCAGCTACATCGACATGAGATGTCACAAAAGCTCCTACAACAAAATCGATTGTTAAGTACTTGTACATCACTTTATGTTTTACAGGAGGTATGTAATGGACAGGATGTCTCATTAGGATCGCTAGGAAGAATGTGTCCCATGTTATTCTGGGATATCTTCGTTAGCAGTTTCTGAAAGCAGTGCAAAAAATTTCTATAATTTGTCCAGAGGAAGACTTGGCTATCATTTACATAGACATGAGATGTCAGTATAACAATGACAACCTTTCGCCCGGCCTGCAAGGGTGGATCACTAGGAAAACATATCACTCGCCAGTTAGGCCATGTCATAGAGCTCTCGACAAGTCATCGTTCATTGCCACGGCGCCACTCAGATGCGTGTCGCCTGTGGGATAGGCCGGCATGTGTAGCATTTAGAGGACCCACAGGTACAAGGGTGACACATCACTGCACCTGCCGTGGTGGTCACGTAAACACATTACCACCGTCTCCAGGCATGTGCACCTAGACGTGTCTCGCCTGCGGGAGAGGCAGGACTGGCGTGTGCACCTGACACTGTCGGTCATCATTCTGCCTTGGACCTCTGTAGGAAACAGATTGCTGATATGTCGTCGTTGAATTTATTAACAATAGTTCGAAAATGTTTCTGCATGCAGTGAATGTTTGTGCACTGCATTATTTCAGATGTTTAAGTGTTGTAAGCGTGTTTGCAGAGCATGATACATATATTATATTGATAATTTTATGCATAGTGAAGATGCCTGCACGTCATTGTACTGCATTATTTTGTGATCATGTAATTTACAAGTTGTTTTCGTATGTGCACATCAGTGTACTTCATTATTTTGGTGATCTACGAGTAGTTTCCAGGTCTGTAAACTGTATATTGCGACCCCAAGCATGTCAGGGCGAGTGTTTTGTATCAATGTAACAAATAAATTATGAGAAATCTGTCCCTAAATAAATTGTTTCAAAAATAAGTAAACTACACTCCTTCCTCTCTCCAGGAGCCCCAAACAGGCTGAGTACTTTCCCCATCATTTTTCCCCTCTAGACCGCCATCTTGAATTACGTCACAGGGGGACGACGGTTCTCTCTGGTGGCAGTGCAGTGTACTAGGTCAGTTGGACTCCAGACCCCACAGTGAACACCCCAGATGGAGGCACTGCCTCAGATTGTTTAAATAAAAGTTAAAATAAAGATATACGTTCATCCTATCCAGAATAGCCCTCAGACAAAGAAATTCACGCCAAAATTCGAAATTCACGCCGAAATTTGAAATTCCCACCAATAGGATAGGTTGGGGGGGAGAGGTGGGAGCTGGGGGAGGGAGGAGGGGGATGAGGAGGCTGGGGCACACGTGCAGCTGAGAAAAACACTTGATGTTATCTGGGGATGAGGGTGGGAGTGGTCAGTGTTGGGGGGTGGGTGTGGTTGGTGGTGATTAATTGATTAATTCAATTAATTTGCACATCAATTTGATATCAAAAATTGAGTGAGACCCCCACTACCCTACTACTCATGCACACACCTTTGTGGGTACTGAAATTGTTAGGGTTGCAACTGTCTATAGTAGGTAGAACGGCCACCAGAGTGCATTTCTGTTGCTTGTATTTAGTGTTGTTTGCAGACCTGATAGTGTATAACTTACAAGGAGCGTGAGCAGTGTCAGGTGTTGAGTGACCACTGTAAAGGACAAGTAGCTGCCACGTACTCGTCTGTGACAGTGTTATCAGCACCTGGCCTAGTTTGGAAGGAGCTGCATTGTGGGTCTACATTGTGACACCTTCTCGAATTGTGGAATGTACAAGTTTCTGGAGCTTTTGGATTTGACAGTGGCCCAGTGATGAACTGCGTGGGGAAATGAGGGTCAGGGATAGACGCCATCAAGGTTCCGTTCGCTCACGACTTACCACCGCAAGAGAGGACCGTCCTATCGTGCGCCACACACACTGTAGCCCCCTCTCATCTACCCCTGCCATCCGTGAACAAGTAATGGGCTCCCTGTAACGTTCTGTGACATCCCATACCACTGGTCGGAGACTGGCAGCAGGAGGGCTAGGGAGTTACCGTCTAATGCACAGGCTATCGTTAACATTTTAATGAATGCGTCTCGTCTTTTCTTTCAGACATATCAGAAAGAACAGACACCACGCAGAATCCGCAGGTGTGAAGCTTACGTAAACTGAATGGCGTCACTGGTGTCAGCTGCAGCTGAACATAACGCGGAATCACTGGCGACGAGTGGAAATGTGTACCGGATCAGGATTCGAACCTGGGATCGCCTGCTTACTACAGTGCGTTTAAAATTAGTTGAGGCTTTTGACGTTTGGCTCACTGGAGAGCCCATGCTTTTGTTACACCAATGGCGAGCCGGCTTTCCCTACCACGCCGCCAGCATTTTGGTTGGTAAACCGGCCCTGCTACCACGCCGTGGATAAACAGTACTATGTGGTGTCGCGGACTAGAGGCACTTACGTTCATTAGCTCTCGTTGTAAACTGATATTTTCTGGCATGAAGTGTTCCACAGTCGTGAGGTATCGTGAACGAGTGTTTCGTGTTGGCTTTGCATTAATAATAACAGTGCAGCACGTATGAACACGAGATTCTCAATAAAAGTGGTCGTCAAAAGGACACGTTCACAGGCTGTGAAGGTAATGTTCTGCTGCAAAATATTCCTCCGAATTCGATGGTTAATGCGCGGTACCACTCGGCTGTGATGGATGAAGGTCCAGTAATGCATCGGAGGAAAGTCGCCATCTTTCCCTGGGTACAAAGAAATGTTTGACTGGATAAACTTGAACCTAGCTTGTATAAGGCGAAGTTAATGAAACTTGTACTACTGTACAAGCTAAAAGCTCCACGCTGCTAAGTCGTCGCAAAGGCCAATGCTAAAGATTATAGTTTAATCAGGTTTCCTCTGCATCATGCCCATTTAAATCCAAATGAGAATAAACGGACCTTCGTGAGAAGTAAAGTGGCAGAAAACTACGAGAAATTTACGCTCGGTGAGGTTGAAATGCTGGAAAAAGAAGTCATTGCAAATTTTGCATCACAGGAGTGGTCTCAAATTGTCAGCCATACCAAGAATGTAGTTGAGGAGACACAGATTCATGAAGGACTGTGTCGAATTTTGAGTAATACGTTACATCTCTTGGTGCTGTGTTCACATCTGCTTGTTTTGCCTAAACACAGCAGAGTTGACAGGTATACACCTCACTAACATTCTAATGCAGTTGAAATTGTGGCACAATCCTAAAACAAGCGTATTATTAAACTAGCAAAACTAGCAGCTGAGGGCGAGACATATCAATAGTTATGAGAAACCCATTCTCAGAATGAAAATAAATGTTCAGCTTCTTCCCTTAATTTTTGCAAAACCTACAGCAATCCTCTTTTCACAGGCTATTGATGGTCTTGTAAAACCGCATTATTTTAATTTAAAAAATCTGTAGCTTCCTGAATATCGCGTTAGGTATGGAAGTTTCGCACATTGATCATATGGAAAAATACTCTTCTCTTTGCTTGCTATCATTTGCCAAAATCTTGTTTCAGTATCTAAGACAGTTTATGAGATGCGAGGAATTTTTCAGTATCTCATTCCGGCTTTTTCACTGGCAGTACGTTAGTGAGAAAGACCTTTACATACATTCCATTTTCTCGGCATCTGAGATAGCGATATTCTTCGAGGTTTAAACAATAATTTAATACTGGCAGAAGTAAAGCTGTGAGGACGGGGCGTGAGTCGTGCTTGGGTAGCTCAGTTGGTTTTCCCCCAGGAATCTTATTTTCCGGTCCAAAAAACCAATGCAGTGACATGGGTACGGAGAATGGTGGTGGGCTACGTCTATAACGAATCGGAAAAGGACAAAATGGATTTTTGGCATTTTCTCCTGGATGGACACACGAAGCTGCAACAGCATAAGAAATATGGGCAAGACTTCGCTAATTACTTGCGACTTACATTTACCGACCCGCCGGCCAGATGGGGTGTGATGGGTGAGAGATGAGATAGACGAAGAAGCCGAGATAGACATCGATGACACTTACGGACCCTTAGTTAATTTCGAGAAGACGACCCAGTCTTACACCAACGTCTGGAGAACGAGTCGATAGATGGCTGTCTTGCTCTATCGAACGTCGGGTCGTGAGCAGGTGTAGCTCCCGATACGAATTTCATTTCATTGCTACAGGAGCATGTTTCTTTTGTATTTGTACTATCCGCAATGTCTTCATGTCTTTCAGTTGGACATTTCCAGTTTTACTCATTTCCTTAATTACTTAATTTTCTAATTATCCACTATTTGTCAACATTTGAAAAGTGTAGACACTATTTATGCGGTAGTACAACAAAATGTATGTCAGCAAAGGTTGTAAGTCTGACATTGGAAAAAATAAAAAAAATAAAAAAGCAACAATAAGAAAAATAAAAAAATTAGTAGCGTTGAAGTCTCAGCCTGAGCTTCCAACCACCTTTACTCCATTTTTTCCTACTATAATACATTTTTAAAAAAGCGGTAAATTAAAAAAAAAAGATGTTTAGGACTTCGACTTTTACGCCAGAGGTCTCGGGTTCGATTCCTCCTCCGGCACCTTTTTTTCCTTCTCTTTCATTTAAAAAAAAAAAATTGGTAGGCGAAGGTCCCGAGTTCGAGTCTCGGTCCAGCACACAGTTTTAATCTGCCAGTAAGTTTCATATCAGCGCACACTCGGCTGCAGAGTGAAAATCTCATTCTGGAATAGTTTAATATATCTAAAATTCATATGCAGCAACATGTGACACACCAAACGCAAATCCTTAGCGACCTCTATTTTTCACTGCATACTTCAAGAATTTATTACAGTAGTTTGATTGATACCGAAATATCACACTAACTATTACTATTAGCGAAATGACAGTTTGAGAAAGACTCCAGATCTGGTAGCTTGGGCGGCTGACGGGTTACACGCCGAGCTGACCTGGTGTTGCCGCCGCGTGCTGAAGCGTCCAGCACACGCTGTAAACTACGCTCCCCTCCTCTCGTTCCGTACTGAACTGTCAAAAGTCGTAACTTATTTTAAACGCACTATGGGCAGCGTTATCGCAACTGCGCGGACTATCTCGGCACATCTCACGGGCGATCCAAGTTCCAACCAAACGCCACCTATCCGCAGTCACTGTCCATTGACTCCACGTTCGCTAATCTGAGATTCCCACAGGAGATCTGACGTATCTGCGCATCCGCACTGAAGAAGGTGGATCCACTGGCCAGCTAGGCATATCAACTATATGTATCCGTGGTGTCTGTTCTTTCGTACAGGTGGCGCTTGGCGGGAGTGCGGATCGACAGCGAGGCGAATCGATATATTATGTGCAGTTGCGATAACGCTGTGTCTCTGATGCCTCAGTGGCTACTGCACCTGTCTAGTAAGCTGGGGATCCTGGGTTCGAATCCTCGTTCGGTACACATTTTCACTCAATGCCGGTGATTCCGCGTTGTGTTCTGCTGCAACTGACAGCAGTGATCCACTTCAGTTTACATAAAATGCTTGACAGCTTGTAACACGCCCGGGAGTACAAATGGGGGTGGGGGACCCTTAAATTCGTTGTCGTTTCGTCTTTACTAGACCGTGCGCCCTGTCCACACCACCTACCTGATAATACCGCGGCAGTCGTATTGTTCTGCTCCACACTGCTGCTGGCTTGTCTGAAATTATATATCGAAATATGCAAGCCAGTAAGGGGAGCCCCACAACGTCGAGCACAACACTTTTCTACGTCTGGTATGAACGTCTATACTCTGAGGCGATATGGAAATCACTGGTTGCACTGTTTACACTCTAAGTCGTAAATGTTTATCCCAATTGACAGTCTTCATGATTATCTGTCGACAATATCACTTGGACGAGCATACGCGTACCGAACACGGCGCGGATGATTGTTGATGATGCGAAAGCCGAGTAATCGCACGAAAGTTCTTACGCTCGCCACGCATACACAGATTTCTTTTGATACCAGTCCTCCTTGACACTAGTAATGATATAACACTGTCCGTAAAGTTAATTTTTCAGTTCTCAGTTCTCAGTCGTACGAGCGTGCGCGTAACCGTCGCGACGCGGTTGATTGTTGATGATGCGGAACGCGATGATCGAACGCACGTTCTCACGCTCGCTACAAGACACTGGCACTTAAATGCACTCTTTTATGGTAACTAATTTCTACTGATTCACATTTAGTTCATTCTGGGAGACCGAACACGGCACGGATGATTAATGTTGTGCGACACGCAACAAGAGGATACACAAATACGTTATCAGCAGCACTGCTCAGTTTTTAATTACTTCTTGACGCACTTTCCTCTCAATCATTTACTTATTTTGTCACTTTACTGTAATAGCACTTGTAGCAGCACTCTAACTTCTATACTAACAATGCCTCTTACATGCAGAGCTACACACTACATAACATAACAGTTCCGTGTCTCGCGCTCGATTCAACAGACACGGCTGCCCGCAAAGATACTCCACAACGAAGGCAGCGATATGACAATATGCTTACAAGCTGTGAATTCTGGCATGTCAGAAAGAACTTGAGGCATGGCGCCTTATATCACTCCTGTCTAGAGTCTGTATATAGAGAGAGTGACTCATGCATGCACAGTGACAGATGGTCTTAAGCGGGTTCAGTGGAGTACACAGTTCTAATTTTCATCTGCTAGAAGACAGTAGCGGACAGAACAGAACGTATAACGTAGTTAATAACTGTGACCACCAGAGTCCAGTAGTGCACAGAGACATTCAAGAAACAGGTCAAGAGATTGTTTTTGTGAATTGTTCTGTTTATTGCGTGAAGTCTTTTTTTTTATGTTTGTACAGTTTTGTATATGCTTTTAGTAGTATGAATGTTGCGTGAATGTGGTGTAAATATGTAGATCATTGTTCTACTGATGAACACTGTACGAACTAGTGTGACAGTTTTAAGACACTGTGAATGCAGACGACGGAGAATTTCGTATCATAAGAAGTTACGTAAGTTTATGGTAAGAGGAAAACTAATTCGAGTGCAAATGAAAATAGTTAATAAAGTAAAATAGAAACAAAATAACAGAATGTTAAATTTTTATTTCAGGGAAGAAGTACAGCTCGAAAGTGTGTTATTTGTTGATTGGTTAGTCATGAAAAGCGCGGACTAACGCGGGAGAACAATGTTTTTCTATTGGCCTTGAATAAAACTGACCAATCAGAACGGAGTATTCTTCGCGCGTCTTTTCTCTTGGAGAGAGAGAGGGAATGCTTACAGCAGTCTGAGGGAGTCCGAGCCCAGCCTTTCAATGGTACGGTCGTGTATAGTATGAATTCCGAAGGAAGTTAAAATTTGCCGGTTGTAGTTTTGCTACGTGTTTCAAAAGTGTTTTACAGTGAAGGCATATTTATTCCGGTGTGTTTTTTAGAAAGTACGGATTTTTTAGGTAGGAGAAAAGACAGTAATTCCGCGTGGCGTATTGAGCAGATCGGTGACTAAAAACCTGAGTGCATTAGACACCGATAAACGTAATAGTATGGCGAGCATTTTTATTAATGAACAATACGTGCTTAGTATCTGTTCAGGTTTCGGGTAATACGTTACCATAAACTTTCTAAGTGAATGAAAGGGTTTGTGCGTGACTTAAGATTAGCAGGGGCTTGGCAGTGATCGTGTACATCTAAAGGTTCAGAATAAACCGAAATTTTGCCAGTATTTCCACATTTCATTCAAAATTAAGACTTTTTCCCTATTCTTAGAATAGTTACGTTGTATGCAGCCCGCTGCGAGTCGCAGAATGGCAGGTTTCTGCTCGGCTTTCCTACCAGCGATCTGCTGCAACGAGTTAACAGGAAGTGCAGGTAATGGACGAACGTAACCGCGTCGCCGCAAACTGACACCACACATTCATGTAATTAATACACCTGGCTGGGCAGGGAATCCACCATATTTCAGGGCTGATGCACAAATACGTCCGGCCTCCTGAGGGAATCTGAGTAGCGAACGTCGAGTCAATGGTCAGGGGCTGCGGACAGGTGCTGCTAGATGGGAATGTGGATCGTCGTGAGGCGTGCTGTTGCGGTAATGCTGTGTCCCGGTTGGCGCAGTGGTTAATTCACCTGCCTAGTGCGCAGGAGATCCCGGGTTGGAATCCCAGTCCGGTACACATTTTCGCTCGTCGCTGGTGATTGCGCGCTATGTCCTGCTACATCTGACACCAGTGATACTATTCAATGTACATGCACCGTTAACACCGCAACACGTACGGCTGCGTCTGGATCGGTGTTGTGACAGTGAAGCATGGACTGCTAATGAATGGCGTCAATTGTGTTCACGATCATCGCGTTTCCGCACCATCCGCTACGACAATCGTCGTCGAGTATGGTGGCGACCTGGGAAGAGGTCCCACTCTTCCATTGTTTCGGAAGGCACAGCGGAGGTACGGCTGGCATCATCAGATGTGACTTCACGTCATGGCTGGTATTGACTGCAGTAGCTCTGGGGGCACGATGGTATGTCACGTACTTCCTGCAACCTCATATGATACGTCTCAGGCAGAAGAATGCGTCTACACACGGCACATATCTCCACGGAGACTCCGAGCACTCCCGCTGAGGTGGTCCAGTTGCAGTCAAGATCATCGGAGGTGTCCTTCATGGAACATATCTGGAAGCATCTCGGACATCACAAAACGCAAGTGTTAACTTGTAGTAAAAGTTATGGAAAACTTAATTCTTTGTCATTTGCACACCGACTATCTTAATGTTCGACCATTACATAGCGCGAAATCTCTGAGAACTGGGTAGAAATATCGACTGGAAATATATATCGCGTACTCAGGTTTCTCATGACCAGGTTAGCCGAGAGCGCGAATGCGCTCCTTCCTGGACTCGGGTAGTCCGGCCCCGTATCGAATCCGCCCGGCGGATTATTACCGACGTCGGCCAGTGTGCAGCCCAGCCTGGATGTGGTTTTTAGGCGATTTTTCACATCTCCAATATGAGAATACTGGGCTGGTTCCCACGTTCCGCCTCAGTTACACGACTCTCAGACACCCGAACCCGTTCGCACTATTCCATGGATGACACTAGACGCTGACAGCTGGGGTACACTAATTTCGTCCCAGGGGTACGGGGTGGCGGCAGGAAGGGCATCCGGCCACCCTTCAACATTAACCTTGACAAATCCGATCCTAAACATGTCCAGCGAACCGCGGGACAATTCACGAGCAAAAGAAGAAGACTCAGGTTTCTGGTCCCTTCGTTGTGTGCAAAATAGAAGCTCCTAAGTTAATGCAGTCGACAAGTACGGCGATTTATGTAAGATACGAGGTATGTCCACAAAGTAAGTTCCGTTTGGTTATATAAAACCAACGTGTACATATACATAAAAAAAATTTATTGCACTAAAATCTACAACTGTTAAACTAATTTTCTATATAGCTTCAGAAATTTTGTAGGCACTTCTCATAGCGTGGCACAAGTTTTTGTACGCCATCTTCATAGAGGATTTCCGGCTGTGTATTCAACCATGTGGTAACATGTTCTTTCATCTCGTCATCATGGTTGAAGTGTTGACCACCAAGGACAGATTTTAGGTGTAAGAAGAGAGCGAGGTCCGGGCTGTACGGAGGATGATCAAACGCGTGCCAGTGAAATTCCCGTGAGAGTTGTTTGGTCACATTCGCCGTGTGAAGTCGGGCATTATTGTGAAAAAAAAAGCCTTTTGACAGTAATCCTTGGCGCTTGTTCTGTATTGCGCGGTGCAATTTCGTACTGGACTCGCAGTAACCATGTGCTTTCTTTGCATTTACAAAACGAATCACGGATCTGATTTCACACGCGGCGGTATTTTCAATTACGGCTGACATTATTAAGTGGCGCCACAAAGCACACGTCGGCAGTAGCGGTTTGAAAATGGCTTACGTGTCTTCTCCTTGAGTCAGAGTAACTGCCGCGCATGCTCGGATCTGCGATCG
This sequence comes from Schistocerca serialis cubense, assembly GCF_023864345.2. NCBI lineage: Eukaryota > Metazoa > Arthropoda > Insecta > Orthoptera > Acrididae > Schistocerca > Schistocerca serialis. Next base: position 12,046,942 of record NC_064644.1, read on the forward strand.
TGCCGGTGCTGCGGACAGAAATAGAAACGGAACTTACTTTGCGGACGACCCTCGTATTTTGGTAATCGTTGATTCACTTATCGACCATTGTAGGCGCCTCCCACTTCACCTAGGACCGTAATATTAGGCTAGAGAGAGGTTTAGCAGCAATATTTACGTCTCAACGCGCAAAGTGTAAATCTGAAGTAAAATCTCACGAAAAAGTTACTGCTTCGCCATTTCCATATCGACTATCGTAACATTCGACCACTGCGTAGTACGAAGTCTCTGTGGACTTGGTGGAGTTTGAAAGGTGGCTACACTGAGCCACTGCGCCAGAGATTGCGCCAAAGAGTATTATTCTGCCGCCTCCACAGTGCTTGGAGAGAACTCGTAGAAGTCAGTGCTTGTCGAGAGCTCGTAGCAGTCAGTGCCTGTCGAGGACTCGGGGTAGTCTGTGCTGAGATGTTGTAGCAGAGAGTGTTTGTTGAGATGTGCTAGTAGGCAGTGCTTGCTGAGATGTGATATTGGAGAGTTCTGGTTGAGATGTGGTAGTAGAGAGTCGGTGTGAGATATATTGTAAGGATTAGAGTGATTTTCATCAATATAAATGAGGTAACAAACTCTATTTCTCTTTTTTTCATTATTTCAGTGTCCTAAATAATGCGTCATTACAGGTTCAGTCAACAAAGCATCTGGCGTGTGTTCTTGTATTAGAGTTTAATTCTGCTTTCCTTACGCAATTATAGTATTTGTAATTTTCTTTTATCACGTCAGTAAAATTGGTATTTAAAAATTCTCGTCTTCTTGAAGAAGAACCGTGCCAGATGTGCGTTGAGTCATACTTCCACATACAGAACAGTTATACTTGTGCTTTGGTTTTGTGGGTTTTATAGTTGCTGGGGACTTAATTAATTAATTAATTGTGTTAACAGGAAATTTTCATTTCATTCTTTGTTGTTGTTCTTTGCAGTCAGATAGCGTAATAATACTAATCAGGGCCAATCGATTACGAAACAGCGTAATCGGATATACAGCAATTTAAAAGGTATTTTCAATAATATTTAATTAAGCCCCCATGCAAGTTATCAAGTGGAAATTTATGTCACTTATTACGATATCTGGTCCCTTCATTTTGTACAAAATGGAAGCTTCTAAGTCAATGCAATCGACAAGTACTGCGAAGTATGTCAGATATTTTGGTGATCGATAACTCACTTATCGACCATTTTAGCTGCCTCCCACTCGACCTAGGACCGTAATATTTGGCAAGAAACGAGGTTTAGCAGCAATATTTACGACAAAGGGCGAAAAATATTAATTTGTAGTAAAATGTTTCGAAAAAGTTACTCATTTGTCATTTGTGCATCAAGTATCGTAATGTTTGGGCATTACATAACATGAATTCTCTGAGGTGTGGGTGGAGCTATTGAGTAGAAATTTTTCCCACGTACAAAGGTATCTGGTCCTTTCGTTGTGTACAAAATAGAACACTTTTCGCGTATTGTCGTTAATATTTGTGTTGAACCTCGCTTTTTCCAAATATTACGGTCCTGGTCAATTGGGAGGCACCTGCACTGGTCTATAAGTGAGTTATCGATTACCAAAGTATGTGACCTAAATCGTCGTACATGTTGTCATGCTGAAGGATACGGTTGTCCATGTGTGGAACAAGTTTTCTGCGTTCAAAAACTCGATTACAGCATGCTGTTTGTCATGCAGCGACTCAGTTTTACTTTACACACCATGTGTTCCACGCTACAATTCGGAGCCTTCTAATTGCAGAGTTGCACCTCGCGTCAGCGAAGTGGGAAAATCGACCGAGTAATATACAAGACGCGTGGTACCTCAGCCCATATTGGGATCGGAATAAAAAAGTTGGAAGCACTATTTTTCAGCGTGTTATTTTGTCGAAAATTGTCTTTGTGTAAATCGTGGCTGTAATACTACATGGTTTATAATTGAAACAGTAACCAGCCACAAGTATGGTTTGAAAAGGTTTATTTGAATCAAGCCATAGTCGGTTTCGGATTTCTTATAAATTCAACAGATGGTTGTTACAGATTTCGTTGTTTTCCTCATGTGACGTCGTATGTCGTCATTATTGGTTTGGTGCTCAAGGATAGACGGAAAGTGTTTCGTTCATTATTCGGTAAATTTTAATACAGATTTAGTTATTTTGATCCCTCTTAAAACATTTATAAACAGGTTATAAAGCTATTAAAACGGAAAATGTGGTGAAAACTAACGTGCTGTATGATTCTGTGCGACGAAATTGCTCTGTCTTTTTGTTTCTGATTTTAAAACCAACATGTCCACAAATGTGTAGGAAATTTACCGTTATAGTGAAACAAAACATTGTCTATCCTGATGTAGCAAATCAATAACTAATAGAAAACGAGGCTCCAAGAATACAGCAACGAAACCTATAACAACCATCTGAAGATGGATTTAATAGTAGTCCGAAACCGATCATAGTTTGATTCAAATAAAAGTTTTTAAACCATACTTGTGGCAGTTTGCTGTTTTTAAATTGTAAAACGTTTTCAGCGCTCCGTCGCATTAGCGACCAGTACGTCATGAACAGTAAGGACGCTAACTGAAGGTATCGTACGTACATGCTCCGACTGGAATAAGTGGATGAGCAGTTATATACATACAGCATTATTGCCTTTACTAGACACGCGTGTCGTGTTGTGCAGATTATTAATAACCCGCATCAGACCGTTCTGAATGCCATGAGCACGCGCCGGCTTCACATTTTAGTGTGAACGACCAGTACAAGAGAAAGTGTACGCTACATGACAAAATGGCTGAACATTCGCTTCGTTATTGTCTCCTGAAGACTACACGTATCCCTTTCACGATTTTTACGCACGTCCTCGACGACAGCAACTGTTAATTCAATTGTTGTGAACCGTTTACGTCACGACGAAAAATGCTTATTGTTGGCAAAAACGTATCTGCCAGCATTTAGAGCTGAGTCAAGGATAAAAACAACATATTTACATATGCTGTTTTTACCAGAGTTATATGTGAATGGTTTCCAAGTGTGCCTCATCTGAGCTATGTAGACGTTAATTAACTACAGGGGTGCTTGCTGTAGGTAGAACAGAAGGGAATTCCTGAGCGTATCGCGGCACATGATGTACATGGACATTACAGGCACCGATCAACAGCAATCCAGATATTCGTGTGTGTGTACACGTGTATAGCCACCCATATATCTGCCGGACCGCTTACACAGTTTAAAGCTGTAGTGAACGTCAGGTAGGATGATAAATTAAAAAAAAAATGTTGAAAAAAAGAACTGCCCAATGTTTTGTGAAATGATCTGTCGAAAAGTAAGAAATAAAACAGATTACAGGATCATTTGACGTACCTTTGAATAATGCTAGAAATCGTATAGAGTAACTGAGATGCTTATACTTCAGTCATGTACGATTGTACCATACAAATATTAACTAGCACGCTTTAAAATTGTAAGTTAAATGCTGAAGATGGACTAATACTCCTTCAGTGCTTCTTAATGAGCAGTTAGACTTCCACGAAAAAAACGTTTTAGAGCTTTCTGAAGGATTTTTTTTTAAAAATGTAGCTGCTTTCTCGTCTCATTAATTATTACATCACAATATACTCTACTGCTATTTCTTTCGTGGCATTTCTGATACCATAGCTATTTTACAACCTTTTACTGATGATGTTGATAAGAAAACGATCTTTTACCAGAAACTAATTGACCTTAACTTTCTATTTATATTATCATAGAACTATAATTTCTCTATTTTAAAATTATTTTTTCAACATATCTTTTAATGCAGATTTTTACCATGCTCACTGATCTTAACTCCTGATTTTTTCACTTACCCTTACAATTTTTTTAAAACTGTAACAATTTCCGCTTATATATAATTTCAAATATTTTGTATCACAGGATGTTTTGCGTTTATTGTATTTTGTTATCATGTCTATGATATACAGATTTTTACATACTGATTGTATAATATTAACAGAAATCCAATTTAAAACCTAAACGAAACGATTTTGTAATAGACCCTCATGCCCTAGATAGCCACATTCTGCAGCGTTCTGTATATACAATTATTCAATATGTTATTGTATTTCTAGCCGTTGCTTTTACCACTGTTTATGTTTTGTTCTACAACTGACCTTCTGGTTTCTCTTATGAACATTCAACAAACATACTGGTGGTGGCGACAACATATAAACACACTGCCGCTGGTACGGTCTAGTACATCTCTTGAGGACCAGCGGCGATCTTCATGACGACGTCTCTACGGAAACAGCGTCCCTGAATATACCAGCCAATGCCACCTGGAAAGAACAGACACTATATTCATATAAGTATATGGTTCTGGCAATACAGGCCATGACCATCCACTTCTATGCGGCTGCAGACATATTACCCGAACTCCTACGGGACTTGGTAATAATGTCTTCCACGCGTAATGAGTGTGTTGGGTAGGGACACTACCAGTGTAGTGTGTGGACATATAAGGCAAGAATGTGGGTCTCGCGGGAGGCGTGCGCGAGATAACACCTGCAGTCGCACTATCCTCTGTGCCCTAGGTGGCTCAGATGGATAGAGCGTCTGACATGTAAGCAGGAGACCCCGGGTTCGAGTCCCGGTCGGGGCACACATTTTCACCTGTCCCCGTTGATATATACCAACGCCCGTCAGCAGCTGAAGGTATTAATATATAATTCTAATTCTGTTCAATGTGCAGTCCACCGTTTTCAAGTTGAAATCGAGAAACAGCATGTTCCACAACTGATCGAAGTGTTTCCGGGGTCACGTTCAGAATGTGTTGCGCAATACGTGCCTTCCATGCAGCAAAATTTTTAATCGGAACACTGAACACAATATCTTTCAGGGAGCCCCACAGCCAAAAGTCACACGTATTAAGATCAGGTGATCGGGACGGCTAAGCTGATAATTCTAACATTTCCGAAATGGCGCTTCAGTAGCTGCGTAACTCGATTTGCCATGTGCGTAGGTGCGCCATCTTGCATAAAAATGATTCCATACGCGCATCCACGCTGTTGGAGAGCTGGAATGACGTGGTTGCGCAACAGACACTCATAGCGCTTACCAGTGACGGTACCGTTAACAGGAACGGAAGCACCTGTCTCTTCGAAAAAATATGGCCCTATGATAAATGAGGCCATAAACCCGCACCAAGCCGTGACCTTTTCAGGATGAAGTGGTACTGGTTGATTTGCGTGTGGATTTCCCATATCCGACAATTCTGTGTGCTGCCATATCCTATCAGATGGAAGTGGGCTCCGTCTGTCCACAAAATCTTCCACAGCCAATCATTCTCCACTTCCATGCGAACAAGAAATTCTAAAGCAAAGGTCTCTTTTGCTGGCAGGTCAACAGGAAGCAACACATGGGTAATTTTGAATGAATGGCGAAGAAGGATATTTCGTAGAATTTTACTCATCGTGCTCACGGGTAAGTCCAATGTTCGGACAATTCTCTGCGCCCTACACGTTTGCACACCACCACTCTTCTCCTCCTGCATTGCTGTGGCCACTGCTTCCACTGACGTTGAGTCAATTCGTTTCCTCCCTCTACCAGGTTGCACACCAAAAGAACCAGTCTTTTCGTATTTTCGAATCATTTTCTCCAGTCCCACAGCAGTCATCGTATAACCGCAGTGGCCGAGCGGTTCTAGGCGCTTCAGTCGGGAACCGCGCGACTGCTGCGCTAGCAGGTTCGAATCCTGCCTCGGACATGGATGTGTGTGATGTCCTTAGGTTAGTTAGGTTTAAGTAGCTCTAAGTTCTAGGGTATTTTTTTCTTTCTTTTTTTTGCTTTATTGAGTTTCGATTTCAACCCCCCCCCCCCCCCCCCCCCCCTGGCTGGCAGTAGCTTAGTGTGCCGCTCTTCAGCCTACAGAATTTTTTTTTAAAAAAAAGATGAAGATAATAAATAATAAAAACAGGCGATAAAATCGGAGACTTAAATGGTAACATGGCGGAAAAATCGTGTAACTTAAGACATAGCTCAAAGTTATGATGATGCTAATAAAATACGTATGAAGTATACAGGTAAAATAATAGACAGTTTAAAAACACGGTGACAGTCTGATTTCTGTTCGCAAGAGACATAAAATTCACACCCAGCGACAGCATGATTTCTGTTCGCAACACTTTGGAAAGACAAAACACTGAACATTCACTTGAATACTGCACTAAAAAGTTGGCAAATATGACATACCACAGCCGAGGGCAGGTGGGGGGAACCTGGACAGATGATGGGAAAGAAAAAAGGGGGGAGGAAAAACTAAGTGGAGAAGGGGAGAAAGGAGCCGATAGAGGACGAGGACCCTTTGAGGAGGGCGGGTGCTGGACAGATGCGACAGGGAGTTGGGAAAGGCAGAGGTGGGGAATACAAAGGGACTCGCTGCGGGGGCGGGGGGGAGAAGGAAGGTAGGGATGGTAGGCGGGGAGAAAACAAGAGGGAAGGGGGGGGGGTGAGGGAGCCTAGGGAAAGGACAGACGAAAGGAGGGGGGTGAGGATCAGAATTGACAGGAGGGATAGATAGAGGAAGACAGGGCATCATGCAGGAGGGGGAGTTGATGGAAGCCACCTTGGGAAAGGAGATGTAGGGTGTAGAGATGGAGAGTAGGGGGGACACAACAGTGATGGCATGGCAGGGGGCGGGGATGGGAGAGGAGAGGAGCAACCAGGGGGTGTAGAGTATGCGGATATGTTCGAGGAATAAGAGCAGATGGGGGAAAGGAATGAGATCATAGAGGATCCGCATTGGGGATGGGAGGCGTATACGGGAGGCTGAGTGCATGACGCTCAAGGATCTGGAGGGACTAACAGAATTTGGGGGGGGGGGCGGATTCTAGGGTACTGATGACCTCCGATGTTAAGTCCCATAGAGCTCAGAGTTATTTGAACCATTGGATCAATGCCTGTTTTCAAACCATTCAGAGTTCTGTAACTTCTGCAGACGGGTGTGTACACAGTTATCATTCTTGTAATACAGCTTTACAAACAGAGCGCGATCCTGCATTGAGACAGCCATGGCGAACGTCGCAGACGTAAAAGGATGAAAAGCCATGTACCCTGCGTGTTTATACCAACTTCAGTGGGTCGTGCGCATGACTGGTATTTTCATTCACGTATTCTGACACATACGGCGCCATCTGTTGATCAAATTTCACACTATTTTTTTCTTCTGCAATACTTTTCCCCCTTCTCTGATAATATTCCGTTACAATTTGACGTATTTCTGACCAGTGGTACAATATCTACTGTGTTTTGAAAGTTTAATTATAATCACCCAGCAGATGTACATGTGGGTGAATGTAGGAAAAGGTCGCGAGCGGATAGCTTGCGTGGTCACGGTAATGTGGTTTATGCAGGTTCTTGAAGGCCTGACACGGACTGCTCCCGTGGGCCTGTTTCATCACGATGCCGGTACCTGGTCTTCACTCGGAGACCCGCCCGACTGTCACACGTGTTTGGGCAGTCGTCGCCACATTGGCATAACGTCCGGAGCTGTTTCCTCTCACTCGTGTAGTCGTCACCAGTGCCAGACCAATACTCCAAAGAAATAATTGCTTGTATGTGCCAATGTTCCTTTGCAGCCCTCTCTGAAAATCATACTATTATTATAAACACGAAGGTAACTCTTTTACGTTTTCACGACTAAACCGCTGAACCGATCGTGATGAAATTTGGCATGGGGGTAGTCTGAACCCTTAAGAAGGACATGGGATACTTTAGAAAATAGAAAATAAAATAACATTAAAAAAATAAAATTCAACCGCTAAGGGGTGAAGTACGCTATGGAACCCAATTAAAGAAAAAGTCACCGAACATAAACCATGTTAAAAATTATAATGAAATAGTGAAATATGTCTGCAAATTGCGTCTATTTCCCATAGCGCTTGGACGGTTATGTGATTCCCGCACAGGGAGAGCCTTATTTGGATTTCTCGTGAGGGTGCGTTGACTTCGGCACGAAATACATCATTGCAGTGTCTATTGAGTTCGGTGCACTGTTCCTTCTCACATGCATTCCTTACTGAATCATGAAATGTATCCGTAAAGTGCCAATACCATACCACCACAGCTATGAAATTTACAGGCAAAAAAATGGAAAGTAGCGCTTTTCTTAGCTATCGGATCACGTTTCACGGACAGAACCAAACTTCCATATGTCATAGTGTATACTTCCCATATTGCTCGCACAGTTATGTGAATCCTGCACTAGGAAACTTATGCACACTGCTGGCCATTAAAATTGATACACCAAGAAGAAATGCAGATGATAAACGGGTATTCATTGGACAAACATATTATACTAGAACTGACATGTGATTACATTTTCACGCAATGTGGGTGCATAGATCCTGAGAAATCAGTACCCAGAACAACCACCCCTGGCCGTAATAACGGCCTTGATACTCTTGGGCATGGATGGCGTGTACAGGTACAGCTGCCCATGCAGCTTCAATACGATACCACAGTTCATCACGAGTACTGACTGGCGTATTGTGACGAGCCAGTTGCTCGGACACCATTGACCAGACGTTTTCAATTGGTGAGAGATCTGGAGAATGTACTGGCCAGGGCAGCAGTCGATCATTTTCTGTATCCAGAAAGGCCGTAAAGGACCTGCAACATACGGTCGTGCATTATCCTGCTGAAATGTAGGGTTTCGCAGGGATCAAATGAAGGGTAGAGCTACGGGTCGTAACACATCTGAAATGTAACGTCCACTGTTCAAAGTGCCGTTAATGCGAACAAGAGATTACCGAGACTTGTAGCCAATGGAACCCCATACCATCACGCCGGGTGATACGCCAGTATGGCGATGACGAATACACGCTTCCAATGTGCGTTCTCTGCGATGTCTCCAAACACGGATGTGACCATCGTGATGCTGTAAACAGAACCAGGATTCATCCGAAAAAATGACGTTTTGCCATTCGTGCACCCAGGTTCGTCGTTGAGTACACCATCGCAGGCGCTCCCGTCTGTGATGCAGCGTCAAGGGTAACCGCAGCCATGGTCTCCGAGCTGATAGTCCATGCTGCTGCAAACGTCGCCGAACTGTTCGTGCAGATGGTTGTTGTCTTGCAAACGTCCCCATCTGTTGACTCAGGGATCGAGAAGTGGCTGCACGATCCGTTACAGCCATGCGGATAAGATGCCTGTCATCTCGACTGCTAGTGATACGAAGTCATTGGGATCCAGCACGGCGTTCCGTATTACCTTCCTGAACCCACCGATTCCATATTCTACTAACAGTCATTGGATTTCGACCAACGCGAGCAGCAATGTCGCGATACGATAAACTGCAATCGCGATAGGCTACAATCTGACCTTTATCGAAGTCGGAAACGTGATGGTTCCCATTTCTCCTTCTTACGCGAGGCATCACAACAACGTTTCACCAGGCAACGCCGGTCAACTGCTGTTTGTGTATGAGAAATCGGTTGGAAACTTTCCTGATGTCAGCACGTTGTAGGTGTCGCCACCGGCGCCAACTTTGTGTGAATGCTCTGAAAAGCTAATCTTTTGCATATCACAGCATCTTCTTTCTGTCGGTTAAATTTCACGGCTTTAGCACGTCATCTTCGTGGTGTAGCAATTTTAATGGCCAGTAGTGTAGTTTGACTTGGAAGGATGCATGTCAAAAAGAAGAACTGCCTCGATTTTTTCTCAAACATAGACCCATCAGTAATGTATTTCATACCAAAGCGAAAGCAACGAGACGCGAAAACTAAATAAGTCCCTCGCTGTGCAGGGATCTCACAATTGTACGAACTGTATGGGAAGCAGGCGGCAGGAGCAGTAGACATTTGGCTCTGTCCGTGAAGCGCGGTTGGGTAGGCGAAGAGGTTATGGCGACTGGTCGTGGAAAGCGTGAAATCCTGGTTCGACTCTCTGGCCGACACAAATTTTCCTGTTTCCAGTAAACTGTATGCTTTGTGATGGTACCGCAATCGCAATTTACGAGTATATTTCATGATTTGATACGGCTGTAAATCGTCAACAGTGTCTGTTGCTTCGTATATTCACGACTGTCCGGCGGAACATTGCGCCGAATTTTCAGACACTGTGAAATACATACACTGTAGCAATGTCAAAAATTATTAAATTTGTTGTAGGCCTACACGTTGTATAAGGTACGGCTACTTCGATAGCGCAATGCTTAGATGCTTGCTGCTGCCCACGCGTCTCCATATGCACCGTTCGACAGGGACACTTTACATGCCATCGTGTCATGCACAGGGGCAGTCGGGGGCGTGTGTGGGGGCGTACATCACAAGCTATGCGCATCCGGACACCAGGTCACATAAGGGCAGCTGACGTTATTGCACATACAGCAGCTTACTAACTATCACTTATCATAACAAAACTACTGAGATGCGGGAAACAGCTAGTTTGCAATAAATTTATCATTGGTGAGGCCACAGAGTTCGCCGTTGATGTACAATAACTACAGGTGTTTCAAATGCGTCTCTGAAACGAATATACTTACGCATTTATTCTAACATACGTGTTTCGATTTATTCACTGCTTCCATATGTAAGCAAAATAAGTCTGAAAATGCCATCGCTGACGATAAATAAAACGCAATGTATGGTAAAATAAATAAACAGTTTTAATAGTTGCAAAGACTGATTTGAAACACCATAATTATTTGTGATAAAATTTTATTTCTGATCTTCAGTAAGCCGTTTAATTTAAAGACATAAATGTTGGCAGGTACTATTATATTCTGAAGCACAAACTTCCAAATAAAATTGTTGCACATTGTGGAAATATTGAAATTATATTTTAAGGGATGTAGGACGTCAAATGGGCCGACTTGGAGCAGGAGCACCACAGGAAGTTTTAATTTCCACTGTCTGTATTTTTACAAATAAATGCATAAAACTTTGTCAGCATGACCAGGAAGGATTCAGGATTGATACTCATAGCAGTGGAAGTTGAAAAACATAGCAAAATAATTTTTTTACATCTAAAATTTCATCATTTTTTCACTTACTATTGGTTGCATTGTTGCTATAGCTGCAACTCTAGAATTTTCCAAATCTATTAAAAACTATTGTGAAAATTGAGATAATTAACTATAAAATTTGAGTTTTTCTAAACATGAAGTTTAAAATGTAACTGCTCATTGATTTTTTCATAAATTAAATAAATTGTAGAGTTTCATACACCTATAAGTATGGTTCGTATGTTGTGCGAAATTCATAGAAGAATGTCTCTTAACTTATGAAGAGAAGTGTACCTATAGCAACAAATGGAGCAGTAATAAGTGCATAAATGACGAATTTTCACATGTAAAAAAAAATTACTTGTTATGCTTCTGAACTTCCACTGCTGTGAGTGTGAATCGTGAGACAAAGTTTTATGAATCTATTTGTAAAAGTATAGACAATGGAAATTAAAATATCCTTTGGTGCCTCTCCTGTTCCAAGTCAGTCCGTGTGACGTCCTGCCCCCTTAAGAAAATTCCTTAAAAAGGACGGTTAGCATTTGCAACAGGAAAGAGGAAAGACTTACTGGGTTTAAAGTGACATACATCACGAACTTACCTGGTACGTTAATAGGCATTATAGCTATTGTAGCCTCTCCCCGATGTTGTTCAATCTGTATATCGAGCAAGCAGTAAAGGAAACAAAAGAAAAATTCGGAGTAGGTATTAAAATTCATGGAGAAGAAATAAAAACGTTGAGGTTCGCCGATGACATTGTAATTCTGTCAGAGACAGCAAAGGACTTGGAAGAGCAGTTGAACAGAATGGACAGTGTCTTGAAAGGAGGATAATGGAATGTAGTCTAATTAAGTCGGGTGATGCTGAGGGAATTAGATTAGGAAATGAGGCACTTAAAGTAGTAAAGGAGTTTTGCTATTTGGGGAGCAAAATAACTGATGATGGTCGAAGTAGAGAGGATATAAAATGTAGGCTGGCAATGGCAAGGAAAGCGTTTCTGAAGAAGAGAAATTTGTTAACATCCAGTATTGATTTAAGTGTCAGGATGTCATTTCTGAATGTATTCGTATGGAGTGTAGCCATGTATGGATGTGAAACATGGGCAATAAATAGTTTGGACAAGAAGAGAATAGAAGCTTTCGAAATGTGGTGCTACAGAAGAATGCTGAAGATTAGATGGTTAGATCACATAACTAATGAGGAAGTATTGAATAGGATTGGGGAGAAGAGGAGTTTGTGGCACACCTTGACCAGAAGAAGGGATCGGTTGGTAGGACATGTTCTGAGGCATCAAGGGATCACCAATTTAGTACTGGAGGGCAGCGTGGAGGGTAAAAATCGTAGAGGGAGACCAAGAGATGAATACACTAAGCAGATTCAGAAGGATGTAGGTTGCAGTAGGTACTGGGAGATGAAAAAGCTTGCACAGGATAGAGTAGCATGGAGAGCTGCATCAAACCAGTCTCAGGACTGAAGACCACAACAACAACAACAACAGCTATTAATTCGTTTTGTATATAGTATTATGTGTTTTATGACTGTGTCAGATAGAAATATTCTTAAAAAAGTAAATCACACACTATTATGGCATACCAAGTAAGTTTTACTTCAGAGTGCCACATGTATATGAAACTATTTTTCAGCATATTCAGCAAGTGTCCGAACGTATTGCAAGTTATTCAATTACTCGACGATAGAAATCTCTCTTTAGTCGCAGAGCCATTCGAGAACCACTGTGTGAACATTCTGTTCGTTGAAGAATCCCTTTCCTCCGACATGTTCATCCTGGATTGGCTGGACTTTGTTGTCTATGGTCGACTTCTATGGCCTTTCTCCTCGATCAGCGTCATCCACGTCTGTGTTACATACGACAAATTATGGCACAATTTCATTTCAGCTGGACCCAACGTAGAATTTGAACAACATACCACCAAAGCTTCACGGCCAGTCTGTGTGCAATTCAGACGTTTTGCCCGTAAGAATCTACTGTCGCACCTGTTTCTACTTTGGAGTACGTTTGCAATTGCTGGACAGTTTCACTTGCTCACTGTAATGCATCTGTTTTCCGTATTGCAGCAGAACTGTGTCCGCAGGAAATCCGAAACATGTACTATCTACCGAAACCTGTAGCGTAACGGTCTTAGGGTGAGACGACATATGTAACTTACTTTCTGAAGTCAGTACTGCGACGGTACCTAACAGTTACTGATGCTGAGTAGTTGCTCTTCCAAACAACATCCCATACGAGCAAAACAGCTGCGTCTTCATCTGTGGTTACTCGTACTTTAGGTACTTGAGCTACGCGCGGCTGTGTTTAAAACGAATTGCTCGATGCAGTCATAGGTTCGGGATGCGCGTCTACTTTCATGCCCGCAGCTAATTCGTTGCATATAATTATCTATAGCGTTGATCCTGCAGTCAAACAGTCTATGCAGCGGCTAGAATTGTGAGATAATAAAATACACAGAAATGCAAAATGCAAATTAAACGAATAATTTAATAACGGGGGTCCTATTCTAACGTCTGTAACTAATGCAGACGACGGAGAATTACACTGAATAACATTTATTCAAGAGAGTACATCTCTAATAAACGGAAAGTGGTTCTAAGACATTGAGTTGAAATACAGATAGAAAATACCCTTATTAACTGCAGTAAAGTTACGTTTAGAGAGTTCCGAGAGTGGCAGCAAAATTACCAAACTAAATTTTAATGAAAGATGCGTGTAAACTTAAGTCCATTTCGTGATCACAATACTCGAAATATTCATGGGCTCAAAACAGTTCAATGTTCGACGTGATAATTTACAAATTACGAAGCGCAATACCAAGAACAGTAACTCATATTCTGTCTATCCTCACTTCTGTAATAGAAGCAGAGAAAAATTATAGATCTACGATCGGGCGCATTCAAAACTCTCGAAATATAAAGTCCATTCAGAAGTTAAAGTACGGTAGCGGCGGTTCAGCGCCCAGAATCAAACGCCATCAGAATCGAATACATCTCGTTATCGTAGGTAGGTCTGCCTCAGTGCACACCTCGTGTAAAAGTGCTTCAAAAGTCGAAGTCTCAATGCGGCCGTTCACTGCCCAGAATCCATCACACATTCGATCAGATACCCCTCGGGACTACAGGCACATCTTCTACCAGAACCAACATCCAAGTAACCAGAATCGCTCCCTTGAGCTCTTCACTCGAAAAGTCCCAGTCTCCACTTGTTTCCTGTAGTGTTCCATTACTGCTTTCCCACTGGCTGAAGGCCGTCCCCACCAAAAATACATCGTACTTACGTTCCACAGACATCTCAACTCAACATTACCACCTCCCCCCTCCCAACAACATCAAAATTTAAGTATGAACATTCGGTCACGCTCAGTATCCTAGCGGAACTGTGGTCAGACTGTCTGAAATATTGTGTAAACAATTCTTTAGGTCTGCTTGCCAGCAGCGTCTTCTGGTACTCTTTTACAAAGGTGGTGTCAGCTTGTAACACCACAGCTCTTATGCTGTATGGATTCATTTTGCTTTATTTAATGTTACATTGTTGATCGCCTGTGAATGTGTTCAAATCGATAGCATAAAATTGTGTATTCTTTTCTTTGTCAAACCTTTGATGTCGTGATTTGATTCTATGCAAAGTAGTGTATCTGCAATTTGTATTCTTTGTCCCATTTGGAGGGAACAGAACTTATTGTATGTAATTGTAATTTTGTGTGAATAATTTTTTGTAGAAGTGTCAATATGTGAAAATGTTCTGTTTTATTTAATGTATTTGTTTGCTGTTATGTAAATTGCTGATCCTCACTTAGGGTTCTTAGTTAGTTTGTATGTAAATGGTGTAGTGGTTCCCCTCTGGAACGGAAATGCGTAGCACGCGCAAATTGTGGTTGGCATAGGTGGAAAAGGTGGAACCGATAGTCAGTCGGAGACGAGCCACCAGTCGGAAAGGAGCTACCAGTCTGTGCACTGTCAATGTAAAGGTGCATATCATGCTGATTTAGAGAGAGGCTTTTACTGCTTCTTTCCAATGCCTCGGATGGGTGGATAAATAGCTGGATCTATTCTGGAATTTGTATGAATCATCGCCATGAAGATACGATAAAGTCCGGCAATTCTACCTGTAATTCCACCTACCAACATGCAGTTGCCACCACATTGCGCAATCACTGTAACGTAATACTATATTGATGTACAGTGAAGGATCAGCCTAATGGATGTGTTAGTGTGCTGAAATATAAGGTAATTCATATCGGAATTTATTTACCTACCTTGATTTTACTCCTCATCATAACACCTCTCAGGGTCCTCTCCGTTTGAAGTAAAGTGATTACCGAGTGTCCTTACTCAAAGTACGTTGAAGCCTAGAGCTTTGTTAAATAATGCCTCTTGAACTTATTTGAAAGATAGTTAAAGCTAATGTGGTAACAGAGTGACTTAAAGCAAATGTTATTTGTCCAATAATAATTTTCCTATTGAAACTGTTATTTAAAGTGCTGTTACCAACTTCAAACTTTAGGCTGAGTCTTATAAAGTAAATGATCACGTTGTTGTCTGTAGTAAATTCTAAAAAGGAGAGTCAATTCCTTGCAATTTTGTCAACATTGTGTTTCGTTGTAGTAAAAGTGAGAAAGCTGCAGTTGTGAAACGTTACATTCTCATGTATGCCAAGTGTTTGTCTCTCTTGTGTGCATATTAACAGTATAAAGACCACTCAGTTTGTGTAAACCCTGAAAGTGATAGTGTTTTTCTGTACCTGTTATAATTTTGAAAATAGTTCCTGCTGCTCTAACTGTTAGCTTCAATCTTAAAACATATGTGTGTTAGAGTTCATTGCACTCGCGTCTTGCTAAGTCTAGGTTGTGTCTGTTGTGTTGTCCATTATAGTTACTTATACCTACTTTCATAAACGAGAATGTTAATCTTTCTCTTGCCTAATTAGGCTGGCGACCGTTTCCCTTATTCTATAAACAGTATAGCTAGACAAAATTTTGTTTGTCACTATTCCAATATTAACGTAATTCTGACTTTCATTTCCGATAAGCCACTTCCATTAGGAACAATACGGTCAACTTAACAAAATTCCTCTCAGAGGGTATCACTGCTCTGTTGCTTTGTGCCATAATTACTTTTACAAAATTGTTTTATGTTACAACCTGCTTCTGGCATTGAGGTTATGGTACAGTAGATAGCAGACGGGGAGTGTTATAAGCTGACACGTACGATTGACAACTTCCTAAATTACCATGATTTATTGTTATTAATTGTAGCCGAATACAATGTTCTGACAAACGTTTGCATAATTAAAAGACAAAAGGTAATAAATCAAGAAATAAAATACGAGGGTCATTCAATTGGTCTGGGGAAAAAATTGTTACTAGTCACTTGGATGAGCCCTGATTAGCTGATGTATCAACATTGTTTTGTTTATAGCCTCAAAAAAAGATTTCAAGATGGCGATTCCTCTTGAAACGTTCACATTAGTTGAACAACGTTCTATTATTCGTTTTTTACTTGGTGAAGGCGAGAAACCTGTGAATATATACCGTAGAATGCCTAAAATTTATGGTGAAGGTTGTATGAATCGTGCAAATTTTTACAAGTGGGTAGAGCAGTTCAAAAATGGTCGCGACTCAGTGACTGACGAACACCGTTCTGGCCTAAGAGTTGTAGTTTCAACTCCCTCACTTGAAAGTCGAATTGAACACAATATTCTTGCCAACCGCCGTGTGACTGTGGAAATGATAGTTGATAAGGTTCAGGTTAGTACTGGTACGGTTCATAACATTATCTGTAATAAGCTGAAGTAGCGCAAAACATGTGCAAGGTGGGTCCCAAAGGAGTTGACGTGGCTGTATAAGGAAACTAGGTTGAGAGTGTGCACAGAGCTAAAGGAACTTTATGAAAGAGAAGGTGAGCACTTCCCCAACGAAATTTTTACTTGTGATGAAAGTTGGGTTCACTGTTATGAGGCAGAATCAAAAAGACAAAGAATGGAGTGGAGGCACACGAACTTACCTGTCAAGAAAAAATTCAAAACCCAAGAATCAGCAGGACAAATCATGTTGACAGTGTTTCAGGATGATGAAGGTCCAGTTTTTACTGATTATCTCGAAGAGCAGCGTACAATGAACAGCCAATACCACTCGGACTTGCTTTTAAACAAGGTGAAGCGAGGGAGACGTCGTGGATCTCAGAGGAGAAGTGTGATTCTCCAGCACGAGAACGCACGCCCTGATATTGCCCAACTAACCCGTGAAACCATCGACAGAATGAGCTGGGAAGTGCTGCTTCATCCCCCTTGTTTGGTGCACTAAATGAGGCATTGCGTGGGAAGACATTCCAAAACAACGAGGACGTGAAAAACTTTGTGGGAAATTGGTTCAAACATAAAGGTGAAGAGCTCTTTGCAGCCGGAATTAAAAAGCTTGTAGCCCGTTGGAACAAGTGCATAAATGTTCAAGGGGATTATGTTTAAAAATAGAAAAAGTATGGTTTCTTAAGAATAAACGCCTTTTTCTCCAGACAGATTTGTCTCTTTAATTACTGAATGATCACCATAGATACAGACGTAGATTGAAATCACATCAAGCGTTTAGAAATTGTTAATTCAGTTGTTTGATGGAAAAATGTTTATTCGCTGAGACATACTAACTTCTGAAGTTTTCATCATCATCATCAGTTATCTGCTATATTAGCAGGTCCTTTGCCTCTACATTTTCTGCGATCCATTGCTTCCTTCTTAAGGCTGCTGTATGTTCTACCGTGCATCATGTCATCCAGTATCTGGAATGTCTTCCTTCCTCGCTTCCTTTTCCCTTCTACATAACCTTCTAAAACTGTTTTTATCAGTCCGTCATTCTTTCTTAATATGTGCCCAATCCAATTTCTTTTTCGTCTCTACATCTAGTAACTGTCTTTTTTCTCCCACTCTTCTCAGTACCTCTTCATTTTTCACTCTGTCCGTCCTCCGCCATGTCCAGATCTCAAAAGCCTGCAGCCTTTTTTTTCTCATAGTCCATGTTTCAGCGCCATATAGAAGAATACTCCATACAAGACATTTTGTGAGTCTCTTTCTGAGTTCTCTGTCCAGACCGCTGCAGAAAATTCTCCTTTTCTTATAAAACTGAAACGTCCCCTTAGAAAAATTATTGAATTACTGTGCTGATAAACCTCTTACATTACTTGCTTTTCAAACAGGTGAGCAAAACTGAACGTACTCAAACATTCACGAAAGTGACACACAATATTTTGAGTGCAACGCAATCTGACTTTCAAAAATCCCTACAAAAGAATGGCCCTGACTAAATTAACCTATACGTTTCACAAATCACTTACCTCACAAAAACCTTCGTTACTCGAACTACTGCAATACAGCGAGCGCCACTACTGCCAGCTAAATAAAAGATTCAAACTACGGAAGGCACTAACTACTGATAGGCATAGTTAGCAAATGAAAGATTTTAATAGAGAACAAACAATGTATTTACCTTAATAGTAATAATATATATAGCAGTTCATGACATCCATTCTTACAAACGTACTGTTTGTGATGGACACACCTCCAGATTATCCATTCTCAAAAATCCGCCATCTCACTTCCCCACATCCACCACTGCTGGCGGCTCGCCTCCAACTCCGCAACGCTACGCGCTGTTAACATCCAGCTGCCCAACACTACAATGGCAGACAACAATGCAAACTAGCCACAGACTGCACACAGCACAGCCAGTGATTTTCATACAGAGCGCTTCGTAACGTTGCCAATAAGAAAACATAAACAGCCTACTTACAAAACGCCTCTTTTGCCATTGCTATCCTTGTTTTAATTTCTGTGGTGCACTTCCAGTCGGTGTCTATCCTACTTCCAAGATACTTAAAAGTTTGCACCTGTTCTAGTATTCCTCCATTCAGCATAATTTTTATTTCCTTATTTCCTCCTAGTGCCAATACTTTTGTTTTATTTGTGTTAGTTTTCATTCCATATTTTTTTCCGTTAGTTGCAATGGTGTCCACCAAATCTTGTAATTCTTTTTCCCCTGTGGCTAGAAAGACCATGTCATCAGAAAACCTCAAACAGCCTACTCTTCTTCCTCCAATTTCTACTCCTTTGTCATCTAATGAGCATTGGTCAATCATACTTTCCAAGCAGAGGTTGAAAAGAGTAGGTCATAGACAGCATCCTTGTCTTACTCCTTTTCCTAGTCTGATCCAGTTTGTATTTTCTCCTCCCACTTTAACTAAAACTTTTTGATTAAGATATAATGAGTTTATAAGTCTTCTGGTTTTCCAGTCCACTCTCTTTTCCCTCATTATAGTCGCCAGCTTGTCCCAAACCACATTGTCAAATGCCTTTTCTACATCGATGAAGCACATATATAGGACTCTTCCTTTTTGAATAAACCTTTCTCCCAAGGTTCGTAGGAGCCCTATTGCATCTCTGGTTCCCGTATTCCGTCTAAAGCCAAACAGCTCCTCGTCAAGATTCTCCTCCAATACATTTTCAAGTATTCTTAACATCACTTTGGGTGCATGTGAAATGAGGCTGATTGTCTTGTGTTCGCTGCATTTCTTGGTTCCTTTTTTTTCGGTAATGAAATCATTACTGTTGTCAGAAAGTCCTCAGGCCATTCACCACTGTCATATATTTTATTACATGACCTCAATTTTTCTCTTATTCCATCTTGGTTGAAGCATTTTAGTATTTCTCCCGGTATTGTATCTGTACCCACCGCTGTGCCATTTTTCATTGCAGCTATGGCAGACTTTACTTCTTCCATTATGATGGTTGGTTCTTTCTCGTCATCACTTACACTGTTGTGTGATTCAAGTTCCAGAGTTTCTGGTTTGCTATTTGTGTCATATAGCTCTTTTAGATATTCTTCCCATCTCTGGAGGACATCGTCACGATCTTTGTACCCTACATCTTCGTCTTTACTCAAAATTTCCATAGTAGCACTTCCTGCTCTGTTTTGTTCCCATGTCATAGTCTTTACTCTGTTGTATAGTAAGTCGTAACTTCCCTTCATGTCCAGTTCTTCAGTTTCATCACATTCCTCTTTTAGCCATTTTTTCCTAGCCTGCTCTGTTTCTCTTCGCAGTTCATTATTTAACCTTCTGTATATCTTTCTTGCATCTTCAGTGTATTTGTTTTTCAATTTTCTTCTCTCCTCCATCTTGGAAATCATTTCTTGTGTGACCCATGGTTTTTCTGACCTTTTCCCTTTTACATATCCTATATTTTGCTGTCCTGCTTTAATGATTCCTTCTTTCGGCATATTCCAGTACTCGTTGGCATTATCAGGTGGTTCTTTGTCTCGTAATGTGTTTAGAAACTCCCGAGACAGCATTTCTGTAATTTGTTCTTTGTTGGATCTTATCTTCTCTAAATCCCACTTTTTCACCACGGTCGCCTTCTTCAGTTTTTTCATTCTTATTTCTATTCCGAAGTTTTAAAGATATTCAAATACTGTTAGTCATTGGATGTGCCTCATTTTTCTGAGATCACAAATATACTCAAATTTGCTGTAATATTTGACTGTGAATTATTATAGTTTCTTGAAGAGCAGTAAGAAGCCATCTTGCAGCTTGTCTGACACTCCGACATTTGATTCAGCATCTGCTGTGCAAAGGTCATGCGAGCGACAGCCGTGAAAGTTACCTGTACTGGGATTTTCCCATTTCCGGCCACGCAGCTCTTCTCTGCAACTGGCTGACCGGAGCACGTCAGCAAGACAGGCTGGCTGTGGAGCACCCTCAGCCCTGGGCCCGCTGGCATTCAGCTGTGCAACAAATTGACCTTACTTTGTACTAGTTCTGGGCGGCCACTTCGCTTGCCTACATTTTGCGTAACGTTACGCTACGTTTCTTATCGCGTATAATTTACGTTGCGGCTCGTACTGGCCGCTGTAGAAATAATCAGCGTTGCTGTCCTACTGCATTCAGTATTAGTGGCCTGTTCTGAACATGAGATTTAGAAAAGGTACTAGTTTCATACTATGTCCTGACATATGCATCAGAAATCTGGGTTATGAAAGGAAGAGAGAAAAGCAAAGTACAAAATAGTATGATGAAATTCTTGAGAAACAGTATTGGAGTGGTAAAGATAGACACGTTAAGAAATGAGAGGATCAGAGAGTTAATGAAGATGGAATCATTACAGAAGGAGATAGAGAAATCAAGGTTGAGATGGTATAGACGCGCTAAGAGTACGGAGGAGAAGAGGATGCCAAGGAGGATACACGAGATGAAACTGGAAGGAAAGAGACGAAGAGGAAGACCGAGAGACAGATGGCTGAAAGGAGGAGAGAAATGCGTCCAGAAGAAAGGAGAAGACTGGACCAAGATGAAGACAGATGGTGGCAAGACAGAAGACGATGGCGAGGCCTATGTTCGATACAGACCCGGTCAGTGGCTGGAAACTGTCCAAGGTGATGATGATGATGACTAGTTTCATGGCCAAATCGAATCAGGAGTTTTTATGAATTGTTCATGGACCGTCTGCGTTGTCTGGCTGCACTTTTTAGTTTCTGTGATCCGAATTAATTCAACTCAAGCAGCCAGCTTCTGGTCTGTGACTTTCAGTTGTATGTTTGCATTTCTATTAGCGTGTAAGTTAAAGCTGGCTACTTTCAATTTGGAGAGGATTTTTTTGTAGAATTCAGTTGCTAAAATCAAGAAATAGCAGTTGTATGTTGTTACACTAGCTGCGACATAGCCACGAATAAAAACGGTAATGAGGACGTATAGGATTTGTTTTTCTTTATTCCAGTCTAGGACGATAGTTCTTGTGATCATGAACTGCAACGAAAGAAACAAATTCTGAGTTGATACTCTGCTCCAATCCACTCATTGTCTAATTGGCCTGGCGATCGTACTGAGTACTGAAGTAGTGTATTGGCAACTACTGAGGCTGTCCATAGTTGGATATTCAAATTTTATCTTCCTTGTGAGTGAGAAGAGTACCGTCGGTTCTTTTACAGGCAAATGGGCTGGAGGTGCAGGCGCATCTCGAGTGTGGTGGTTAAATTTAGCGGTTTCGAGTGTCTACACATTCCATGACCAATAAACGTGTCCAATCTAGAAGCTGCATCAAAAGCCATTTGAAAGAAGTGAATAATACAAATTACCCTGATTGCATGTTTCTGGGCTGCAAAGAGCTTGTTCATCGATGAAGACTTATCCGTCACCATACGATGCCGCTAGACATTAGTGAATTAAACTAGAAAAACGCCGTTTTTTCAAAAGATTTTCATCTCGAAAATCTGCCGTTCAAAAAGATTATAGCAAGTGACTTCCAGTCGAGGATTTTACCAACATAAAAAATCTAAGACTTTAGATAATTCGAATACTCGAGTATTATTTCTAACGATGGGACCCAGCTTTGCGCAGTTCACAATCACATGTACTTTATCTTGTCTGCGCCGAGTGAGAGTCCACACGTGGGAACAAGTTAATAGTTTTCAAGATAACTTTATTTGCCCTTTTGCGTGCAGTAGTTCCTCCAGTGGGCTTGATTAGAAAACCTTTATCGACAGCTAACAGGAAGCGAGTGAGTAGCTGTTAATCAAGAGTACTGAGCAATAACGTACAACGTACAACTGGTGCCATCCTGGTGTGGAGTCGTGATCTATGAGGGGCGTTACACATTGATTTACACTTCGTTTTCCCCATTAGTCATGGTGCACCATTTGACTCATCGTTATAGCTGCAGCTAGAGTTGTAATACTATTTGTAGGCTAACAGAAGCAAGCGTAGACTGTGGTAGTTATCCTAGTAGCCTGGGTCAGTTAACAAAGTAGCTGCTTTACCTGTACATTAAGTTGTAAGTAGGCTGTTTATGTTTTCTTATTGGCAACGTTACGTAGCGCTCTGTATGAAAATCCCTGGCTGTGCTGTGTGCCGTCTGTGGCTAGTTTGTATTGTTGTCTGCCATTGTAGTGTTGGGCAGCGGCAGCTGGATGTGAACAGTGCGTAGCGTTGCGCAGTTGGAGGTGAGCCGCCAGCAGTGGTGGATGTGGGGAGAGAGATGGCGGAGTTTGGAAATTTGTAAGAATGGATGTTATGAACTGCTGTATATATTATGACTTTTGATGACTATTAAGATCGAGTAAATAATAATTTTTTCAAAAAAATGAGGGAGCACAAAAAGACATTTACCTTCACAGGAACTGCATTCATAATTTTCTTTTCAAGTACTTGGTAATTTATTTTGTAGAATAAGTTGTGGTGCACCACTTTAATGACATAGATATTAAGATGTGAATAGACATTTCCCTTATCTGCATTGTTGTCTTTACTGTAATATTTTTCTGCTTGAGCTCTGTCATGTTTAGATATAATTTATTGCATTTGCTTCTGCTGTTTGCCAGGCATAGTACTACTAAATTTCACTTTACATTACTCTGTTAAGCCAGTTTTGCTACTGATTTATTTTTCTTGTTTGCTGCTCATTGCGTAATATTAGTTGTAATATTGCTGCTTGCTTGGCCAATTTGAATTTTTTTGTCATTGCTGTTTGTGTTAATTCTTTTGTGCTGCTGCATTGCCTCGTTCCTTAGTTTAGCATCTGAGCTCAGTAGATTTAAGTTAGCTTAAGATGGGGTAGACTATATAAGAGAACGAGTTGCGATGAATTGGAAGAAATGCATTGAGAAGCTATAAGAAACAGATTTGGCAAAAATGAGTATTGTGCACTAAGAAATAATTATTTTGAAAGAAATATAAATAGAATACAGAAAGCAGGTATAGATAGGACTTTTTGGGAATAATGATGAATGAAGGGAGATCTCCAAGAAGTATAGAAACTTTTGTTTGCAAAATACTGGAGTAAAACAAACCCTGTCCTTTCCTTTTGTATTATTATGCTATGTGTTTGTGTACCCTTGTGTATTTGTGTACTTCCTGTCTTTATGTGTTTAGCTGATGTTGTTATGTTGTAGAATTTTTCTAATACTATGTTATTTACTTTGTAAAGATGTTTAGACATTATTTATTCTGTTTTCTTTTAATGCCCACGTTGATGTTTCGAAAGTTATTCTGATCTTTTATGTGTGTACTTATGTCATAATTCCTGTAACGCTGATGTATATGTATATTTCTATTCTTTTGTAAAGCCTGTATTACTAAAAATGTTATCTGTATTGTTATGTCCTTTAATGATGTATTTTGTACCTTTGTAATTGTATTCTTATGTTATAAAATTGTAATTGACACCAGGTCATCAAATTAAGTAACTTGTAAGTTCCATTTCACTGCACACATTTCTGTTGGTCATAGTATATGGACAATATGTGAGAAGTAGGGACTGGTAGTGTTTGCACGTGTGTTAATAATTCAGCAAGGGACTGGTTAACAGCATTGCTGGTTCTAAGGGTAATTCCAAAAACTTTGTGAGTGCACAAGTGGTGGTTATGGACTTGCTATATTGCCCGCAAGACTCTTCAATGGTGATTGTGCACCTGCACAGTCGCAACAGATGGCTGCTGGCCATCTCTACAAGGACTACAGTGGGTCTACACCTTTGATGATTCATCAGTACCATTATTTCTACAAGGACTGTAGTGGGTCTGCACCTTTGGTGGCCCACCTATACCATACTCTCTACTAAGACTATAGTGGGTCTGCTCTGTGATGACCTACCAACCAATATTCTTCAAAACGTCGAATGACTCTGCTGTAGGTTTGCTCTGTTGTGGCCCATTACCTGTCAGCATGTCAAGAGTCAGCACTGTCTATCCGTTGGAAGGACAACACTACTTCTTCAAGACTGCATGGAAATCCGCTACTTCTGTGTGCAGTTTCTTTTACTAATGACACTTTGTGAGAAAAAAAACTGTAATTACTATTATGATGAATGATCATGACTATCTTTATGGACTGTGAGAAAATTTTAACTTTTGACCAACATTCTATCAATAAGTGTGTGCATTTGATTTCTTTGTTATTACGATTATGAAAAATTTTAACAAATATGTATTGGCCAGTGCCCAAAACAATTTGTAAAATTTTTTGTGGGGAGCATGGGGGCTATGTAAGTAGGCTGTTTATGTTTTCTTATTGGCAACGTTACGTTGCGCTCTATATGAAAATCACTGGCTGTGCTGTGTGCTGTCTGTGGCTAGTTTGCATTGTTGTCTGCCATTGTAGTGTTGGGCAGCGGCAGCTGGATGTTGACAGCGCGTAGCGTTGCGCAGTTGGAGGTGAGCCGCCAGTAGTGGTGGATGTGGGGAGAGAGATGGCGGAGTTTGGAAATTTGTAAGAATGGATGTTATGAACTCCTATATATATTATGACTTTTGATGACTATTAAGGTAAATAAATTGTTTGTTCTCTGTCAAAATCTTTCATTTCCTAACTATGCCTATCAGTAGTTAGTGCCTTCCGTAGTTTGAATCTTTTATTTAGCTGGCAGTAGTGGCGCTCGCTGTATTGCTGTAGCTTGAGTAACGAAGATTTTTGTGAGGTAAGTGATTTGTGAAAGGTATAGGTTAATGTTAGTCAGGGCCATTCTTTCGTAGGGATTTTTTGAAAGTCAGATTGCGTTGCGCTAAAAATATTGTGTATCAGTTTAAGCACAGTCCTGCATAATTTTTCAAAGGGGACATTTCAAAGTGAGCTGCATACCTGTCGGATCGAATTGCTTGCGTATGCGTTCAGTATCTTCCTATCTCGTAGATTCCCGTAGGAACCGGAAGCGGTGAACGATCTATAAGCGGAGTGAGGATATATAAAGGGCTGAGGAACCTAAGGAACATTTATGCCGGACGTAGTTATTCTACTATCTCTTACTTAACACGTTGGCTGTCACGTATATCAAACTAATACATAAGGTGACTTGCCTGATAGGCCAGTTTCCTGGCAGGCTATGTGCCCCAATTTGGTACATACATTCCGGGCCGCGTATAAAAATGGTAGAGGGTGACAATTATTGAACTATATGAAATAAAATTTTCATAACTTCTGCCGGTTTGTGGTAGGACGTTCAAACTGCTCGGTTGTGCGTGGGACATGATGAGAATTGTATGATTTGGTTCAGCGACGAAGCCCACTTTCATTTGGATGGGTCCGTCAATAACCAAACTTTTCAGTCCCCCAAATGCGTTTGGAGGACTGAAAATCCGCATTCCGTTATCGAGAAGTCTCTTCATCCTCAACGGGTGACTGTGTGGTGTGCAATGACCAGTCACGCAATAATCGGTACGATATTCTTTGATGGCTCGGTGACTTTATCCAAAGTGACCCTGATTTGGACAAGATGCGGTTCACGCAAGACGGAGCTCGACCCCATCGAAGCAGCAGAATCTTTGATGTCCTGGAGAAGCACTTTGGGTACCGCATTCAGTCTCTGGGATACCCAGAGGCCACTGACGTGGGCCTCGATTGGCCGCCATGTTCTCCAGATCTGAATACATGCGACTCCTTTTTGTGGGGCTATATTAAAGACAAGGTGCACAGCAATAATCGAAACACCATTTCATAGATGAAAACAGCCATTCAGGAGGTCATCGACAGCATCGATGTTCTGACACTTCAGCGGTTCATGCAGAATTTCGCTACTCATCGCCAACGATTGCAGGTATATCGAACATGTCATAACCTAAATCCGAATACTTGTAGTGTCATTTAAATGTTGAATAAAGTGTGTGCACGCCGTAGTCTGTTACTAATGTACGTTTTTATTCATACAGTTCAATAATTGTCACCCTGTATAGACAGCTACAATGATTCCAAGTGGGTATACAGGGTGAGTCACTAACTATTGCCACCTAGAACAACTCCGAAAGTATGACAGTAGCTGGAAAGTTTGTGGGACAAGTGTTACATGGGAGAACGGGGCCATAATATGACGTTTGCTTTTTGTTGTTAGGTGGGGTCACTTCAGATATGAAGATATTTTTTTTTTTTTTTTAGTGGGATGCTATAGCTTGGTAGTACTTATTTTCTGATAGTGGCTATCGAGACGAATTAAATTATGTTTAGCAGTAAAGTCTTTGAAGGTCAAAGAAGATCAAAGAGGTGGCATGAATGTCCATTTACAGAAGATGTTCGAAGTGATGACACTTGGTATCAATGCAGTGCTGCAATCTTCTTATCATTGATTGAGTGGTATTCCTTATCACTTCGGCACTTATCGAAGAACATACTCTGACAATTATCTCATGTATTTCGTGCAAATAGTAAATTTTCGCCGAATACGGCGTATCCATCTAACGTGCTACTGACATGTAAACACCATTCGACGGTTTCGCCATTCAACACAAATAAGAACGTAAGACAAGTATCGTCGAATCAAGCGAATGTGAATGATGTATTCCTTCGGAGGAGAAGTCGATATGCTTCTCATTTAGCGAGAATGCCAACGAAATTCAGTGAGAGCTAGAGATGTATACGCTGATAGATCACCTCAACGTACTCACCCTACATCTCGTACATTTAAATATGTGTGTGATAAATGGAGAACAACTGGATCTCTAACGCATCGCAAACGTATCCAGCAAAGCACAATTACTAACGAGGAACCGGAAATTGGTACTCTTGCCACTGTGGTTCGAGATTCTTGTGTTCGCGTCAAATCCCAAGGGAATCTGGTGTGAGCCCCAGTAGTGTTGTTCGTGTTCTGAATCGCCATAAATATCATCCTTACCACATCAGTCTCCACCGCGAATTAACTGGTACGGACCGTATGCGTCGCATTCAATTCTGCCGATGGGCTCAACTTCAGATTCAGAGGGACGACGCTGCGCGGGGTAGCCGTGCTGTCTTGGGTGTCTTGTCACGGTTCGCGCGGCTCCCCCCTTCGGAGGTTCGAGTCCTCCCTCGGGCATGAATGTGTGTGTGTCGTCCTTAGCGTCAGTCAGATTAAGTGGTGCGTAAGCCTAGGGACCGATGACCTCAGCAGTTTGGTCCCACGGTCCTTACCAAAAATTTCGAATTTTCAGAGGGATGACACATTTATTAATTTTGCAACTGAAAATCCACGCTGGCTGCAGCAAGTTGCACACCAAATACCATGGCGGCGAATGTATGGTGTGGGATTCTGGAGGACAGGATTATAGGCCCCTATTCCTTCGAAGGACATCTTAATACGAGGGCTGTCCAGAAAGTAAGTTACGATCGGTCGCGAAATGGAAACGACTATGAAAATCCGATAAAGCTTTGCAAAGATATGTTGGGCAGTGTCTCTAGTATGACTCTAGGTAGAATTACGTCGCTCTTTTCATTCCTGACCTCTTAGTGAGCGCGTGGAAAATAGTGTCTCCCGCCAAGTACGAGGGCCTGGTGAGAATTTTCCCTTGAAGCTATGCAACCAACATTACATAACTGTCGTGCGGTTTCTTCTTCAAGTCAATTCTCAGCCTCATTCTGCAGGGGCAATGAAGATGTTCCTGCATCGTTTCAATTGGAAATGTTTGGTTACCCACAATACAGCCCGTAATTGTCCCCCACTGAGTTTGAGTTTCATCTCTGCTCAAACGAACCGCTGGCTATGAAGACAACATTTTGGCACAGACAACGAGTTTTAGGCCAGCGTAGAGAATTGACGGAAAGCACTGGCGGCTGCCTTCTGTGATGAAGGTATTGGAAAGTTGGTACAACGCTACGACGAATGTCTGAGTCAGAACGCCGACTACGTAGAGAAGTAGCTGAAAGGTGTTACAAATGAAACATTTCTGATTTTTACTGTGATTTTCATTTCGCGATCAATCGTAACTTACTTTCTGGACAGCCCTTGTAGTTCAAATGTGTGTGAAATCTTATGGTACTTAACTGCTAAGGTCATCAGTCCCTAAGCTTACACACTACTTAACCTAAATTATCCTAAGGACAAACACACACACCCATGCCCGAGGGAGGACTCCAACCTCCGCCGGGAGCAGCCGTACAGTCCATGACTGCAGGGCCCAAGACCGCTCTGCTAATCCCGCGCTGCGAAGTCTTAATATCTTAATGGTAGGAAGTACACCACATTCCTGCAAGAAACATAAGGTCTGTTATTGGAAGAAATATCTTTAGGAACAAGGAACAGGATGTGGTGTCAACACGATTGTGTCCGGCTAGAGATGCGTTGCAGAGACAATTCCCAAACCGTTGGATTGGACGCGGAGGAGATGTGTCGTGGCTGATTCGTAAAAGACATTGCTTATAAAGATGTCCCAACTACACCTGAAGATATGCGAGAGAGAATTGTCAGAGCACGTGCTTTGATAGGTGCCGATGTGATAAGGAATACCACTCAATCAATGATAAGAAGATTGCGGCAGTGCATTGACACCAATGGTCATCACTTCCAACACCTTCTGTAAATGGACATTCTTGCCACCTTTGTGACCTTTGTTGACCTTCACAGACCTTACTGTTACTGTCTCGATAGCCACTATCAGAAAACAAGTAACTAACTACAGCATCCCGCTTAAAAAAACGAATTTGACTTTTGTATCTCTGAAGCGACCGCACCTAGCAACAAAAAACAAAGTCATATTATGGGTCCCATTGTCCCATGGTACTTTTTTCCCACAAAATTTTCAGCTCCTGTCATACTTTCGGAGTTATTCTTGGTGGAAATAGTTAGTGACTCACCCCATATAATTGTACTGGTCTCCTGGAGAGGCCGTGTATGTTTGGTTCCGAAGCTCAATGGCATGTAGTGTGACAGTTGACTCTTGTAACTTGCCTTCCTGTCAGATGTTTCCTTGCTTTTATGAGCTCTGGTTACAGTGGCTCAAATGGCTCTGAGCACTATGGGACTCAACATCTTAGGTCATTAGTCCCCTAGAACTTAGAACTACTTAAACCTAACTAACCTAAGGACATCACACACACCCATGCCCGAGGCAGGATTCGAACCTGCGACCGTAGCAGTCCCGCGGTTCCGGACTGCAGCGCCAGAACCGCACAGCCACCGCGGCCGGCTCTCACGATAACTCGCATGGTAGTGTCGCTAGAGATCATTTGTGTTTCCTTGAAAATTTGAGTTTGTTTTCTTGTGAGTTTGTGACAGTGTCCGACACGTAGTCAGTTGCGCATTGGTTCGAAGAGGAAAGCGAGCTCAGTGAGAGTGAAATTATTTGGCGAAATACCTGACGGCGATGCTTCTGAATACTCTTCTCGGAGTTCAGACCGTGATTCCGACGATTCCGATGCTGGCGGACCCAGAAAATGAAAATGAACAAATGTTGGGGAATCGGCAACTGCTCTGGGGTCGTGCGATGGGGCCAAGACGACTGGCCGACCTCTCAGCAAGTGAGTCATTCACCACTCAGCTGTCGTTCAAACTCCAGTATGATCGACCACCATGATGCTGCAAGACGACTCTTTAATTTTTTTGAACCCCATCGTTATGCCGGGGGGCCCCGCCATACTGGCGTCGATAATGCCACAGTACGGTTATCACAGATTCGGATTCTGCATACCAAATGAGACTTTGCACCCTCTTTTGGTCTGTCGCTATCCTGATGCACTGAATCCTGCAACAAGCGACGAAGAAAAACCCTTAGGGAGCTGCTAAACCTTTTACCTTCTCTCTGTCTAGAATAGTTTCCGAACTACGTTTCTGTTTTAAATGACAGGACTTTATGGACTCACTGATAATACGTGAATGAATATCTGCTGCTCGAATTCTCATTTTTAAAATAGTATACGAAGATTAGTGATGTGAACTACGAAAGCTGGGCACGAAATTTCGAAGTGTAGGTTGTCCATAAAGAATCTCCCCAATTTCAAAAATGTATCGCAAAGACTACAGATGACACATGTTTATCATATTTGTGCTATGCACTCAGTGATTATCAAAGTTTTTAATCGCAGAACACATGAGTTTTCCGGTATCCTGTTGCTGGACGAAACGCTATCAAATGAATGGGGTAGTCTTTAAGAGAAGGCACAGTGTCAATATTGATTTGCTGAAACAAAATCGAACTTGTAAAATCAGTGAAACCTCGCGTCGATCAATTCGGGTACTGCTCAAGCAATTTGTGGAGACAGAGACAGTGTCTGATAAAGGGAGGAGTGTATGACCAAAGACATAGGAGGAAAACACCGATCGTGTGCAATAGGCCTTCGGTCATTTTCCTAGGAAGTGTATCGGAACTGCTGCCAGTCATAGCTACCACGCCCACTAGCGTACAAAGTCTAATGTCAAAGTTTGCGAGTGTACGCTTATAGTGTCAACTTGTTACAGGCACTAGAGTCAAATGATAAACCAACGCGAAAAGTGTACGCATGTAACAAGCTGGAAAGAGTGTCTGCAGATGAAACATTTTTTACCGGAGGTAGATTCTGGGATGAAACATTCTTCCAACTTTCCCAGAAACTGAACAACGCAGCTCGGTAGTCTAGGGATCAGAAAATTCTCGTGTTGCTTGAGTTAATCAGTGAAATGGTCCAAAGGTGAATTTGTGGTGATGGATAACCTGTAATCACATCATTCGACCGTGTTTACCGAGACCTTCTCACACAATACAACGCTCCTCAAATAAATGATGAACAAATAAAAATTCAAAACAAATGTTTACACTTTTTGTACAATTTTTCGATACTTGACGCAGCCACCTTCCTCGGGTATTGTGACTTGTGCTGTTGTGTACATTCGCTGCCTGATCTCTAGGATGTGAAGTACTGTCGGTCTCGCACAGCTATTTATAGCTGATTGTGAATTCGACTCCCGATGCCCACTACGTCCTCTGATGATATTTTGTTCTTGATTCCGCAATGAAACGCACATTCTGTCAACGTCCTCCAGCTCTAATGCAACAGATGTACAGCGAAACATAAATAAACCGAGTGTCCTACTCCAAGCCCTGTTAAAACTGAAAGCTCCGTTCCCGTTTAGTGTATTTTTCAAACATTTTTATTTTGAAAAATCTCCTCAATTTCGGTGTCCAAGGAACTCGACGTGGCAACACATCGCTAGCCTCGTCATATTTAATTTCACGACTGTATTTGAGGCAGTGTTCGATGAGAGCTCATTTGCTTTGCTGTCATGGTCGGGTGTGCCGGAGACATTCCTTGCAGCCTTCCTCAACTGTTCTGATAGTCTACCCCATATTAGACCTGTGTTAGTACAGACGAATGCGAAGAATGTTGAAGATTTAATGGGTAGATTGTGTAACTAAAGAGGAGGTACTGAAAAGAATTGAGGAGAGAAGAAATTTGTGCACAACTCGTTTAAAAGAAGGGAATGGTTGCTGCGACACATTCTGAGGCATCAACGTATCACATATTTAGTACTGGAGGGACGTGCAGGGAGTAAAAATCGTAGAGGAAGAGCATGAGATGAATACAACTTAGCGTTCAGAAGGATATGTAGGCGATAAATCGCAGCACCAAAAAGTAATTAATGTTGATTAGTATAATTTCGGGAATACATTTGTGTAGACAGGACATTTAAGTGATTGACTTTGGTAGATTACGGGTTAATGTAAGTGCGAGATAAGTTGTAAGTAGGCTGTTTAGGTTTTTATGTTAGTAACGTCACGTAGCGCTCTATATGAAAATCACTGGCTGTGCTGTGTGCAGTCTGTGGCTGGTTGGCATTGTTGAAATAGTCGCTATTGTAGTTTTGGGTAGTTGGCTGTTAACAGCTCGTAGCGTTGCGCAGTTGTAGGTGAGCCGCCAGCAGTGGTGGATGTGTGGAGACAAATGGCGGAGTTTTGAGAGCGGATGATCTGGACGTGTGTCCATCAGAGACAGTAAATTTGTAAGACTGGATGTCATGAGCTGCTGTATATATTATGACTTTTGAACACTATTAAGGTAAATACATTATTTGTTCTCTATCAAAATCTTTCATTTGCTAACTATGCCTATCAGTAGTTAGTGCCTTCAATAGTTTGAATCTTTTATGTAGCTGGCAGTAGTGGCGCTCGCTGTACTGCAGTAGTTCGAGTAACGAAGATTTTTGCGAGGTAAATGATTTGTGAAAGGTATAGGTAAATGTTAGTCAGGGCCATTCTTTTGTAGGGATTATTGAAAGTCAGATTGCGTTGCGCTAAAAATATTGTGTGTCAGTTTAGTGTTGATCAGAATAGGTAAAGAGCGAAATGTCTCAGTACGTTCAGTTCTGCTCAGCTGTTTGAAAATCAAATAATGTAACAGGTTTATCAGCGCAGTAATTGCCGGCCGAAGTGGCCGAGCGATTCTAGGCGCTTCAGTCTGGAACCACGCGACCTCTACGGTCGCAGGTTCGAATCCTCCCTCGGGCATGGATGTGTGTGATGTCCTTAGGCTAGTTAGGTTTAATTAGTTCTAAGTTCTCGGGGACTGATGACCTAAGAAGTTAAGTCCCATAGTACTCAGAGCCATTTGAACCCATTTTTGAGCACAGTAATTCATTAAGTTTTCGAAGGGGACGTTTCAGAGTCATTATAAATGCGAAATGCTGGTACGCTAATGACCGGTGTAACCACCAGGATGTTGAATGCAAGGATGCAAACGTGCATACACTGTGTTGTACAGGCGCCGGATGTCAGCGTGTGGCATGGAGTTCCACGCCTGCTGGTCGGTAAGAACAGGGGCAGTTAGTGCTGGAGTTGTCGTCCGAAGATGTTCCATATGCTCTCGACTGGAGACAGATCTGGTGATGGAGCGGGCCAAGGTAGCATGTCGACACCCTGTAGACCATGTTGGATTGCAACAGCGGTATGTGATCCAGCGTTATCCCGTTGGAAAACGCCTCCACGAATGCTGTTCATACATAGCAGCACAACAGGTCGAATCACCAGACTGACATCGAAATCTGCAGTCAGGGTGCGTGGTACAACCAGGAGAGTGCTTCTGCTGTCATACGAAATCGTACCCCAAGCCACAGCTCCAGGTGTAGGTCCAGTGTGTCTAGCACGCAGGTAAGTTGGTTACAGGCCCACAACTGGCCCTCTTATCCACCACACACGGCCATCAGGCACCTAGGCAGATCCTGCCTCCATCAGATGACACAACGAACCTACACCCTGCCCTCCAGTGAGCTCTCGCTTGACATCACTGAAGTCTTAATTGGCGGTTGTTTGGGGTCAGTGGAGAACACGGTACAGGGCGCCTGGTTCGGAGTGCCCTTCAAGTAATCGATTTGCAACAGTTCGTTGTGTCACAGTGATGCCAACTGCTGTGCAGATAGGTACACTGCAGATGCAGTATGATGTGCCAGAGTCTTGCGCCGAACACGCTGGTCTTCCTTTACGGTAGTGCCACGTCACCATCCGGCGAGCAGTCTTCTTGCGACCGTACATTCTCGTGCATGCGCAATAGCTACATTCCTGCCACATCTTTCTGCAGTATCCACAGAAGGAATATCCATCTTCTCGTAGACCCTTTTCACGACTTCGTTCAAACTCAGTGAGGTGGTGATAACGGCGTTTTTGTTGCCTTATGGGTAACAAAATGGCTCTGAGCACTATGGGACTTAACATCTGTCGTCATCAGTCCCCTAGAACTTAGAACTGCTTAAACCTAAGTAACCTAAGGACATCACTATGGGTAACACTTTCAAAACACTGTAGATATTATACCACTGGTCAGAAGTACGTCAAATGGTGTCGGAATATTATCAGAGAAGGGGAAAACATATTGCAGAAGAAAAAAAACAGTGTGAAATTTGATCAACAGATGGCGCTGTAAGTGTCAGAATATACGAATGAATACACCTGTCATGCGCACGACCCACTGAATTTGGTATAAACACGCAGGGTACATGGTTTTCATCCTTTCACGTCTGCGAAGTTCGCATGGCTGTCTCAATGCAGGATCGCGCTCTGCTTGTAAAGCTGTATTACAAGAATGATAACTTTCCAGCCGCGCGGGATTGGCCGCGCGGTCTGAGGAGCTGCAGTCATGGACTGTGCGGCTGGTCCCAGCGGAGGTTCGAGTCCTCCCTCCGGCGTGGGTGTGTGTGTTTGTCCTTAGGATAATTTAGGTTAAGTAGTTTGTAAGCTTAGGGACTGATGACCTTGGCAGTTAAGTCCACTGAGATTTCACACACATTTGAACACTTATCAACTCACCACGTCCAGCTAAATAGATTGCTCGTCGGGGAGATTGAAATGAGAAATTAAATGGAGCATATGGAAGTTTTATTGGCCAGTGAGAAAGGATCACCAGTTAAATTCGAATACAGTGTCTTTTAATGAGAAATTTTCTAAAATATTAGTTTTCCTGGCGTACTCCAAATTAAGGGCGTTTTAGCCGTTGCATTCTTCTGTGCACTGTTCTGTCACAATTTGATAATCCATCAAAAGTCGGGTCCATAGACCTTTATATGCTGTGCATCACTCTCTTCCTTCCCTCAGTACATAAGCAAGCAATTTTGTGTAGATGGTGCCCACAGGTCGTAAATAGTTGGAAGACGTTCTACTTCCATCAGATAGAGCTGCTGATAAATAATTTTTACTCATAACCGATTTCGATCTTCAAGTCATCTCAGACAACTTAAAAAGTTATTTATAGTGGCTTACGTGGCAATATTAAAACTGTGGTTTTAGACGACACAAATACTGTAATGGGCCAACTATTAACTGTCTTCTACACATTGATTCGTCTTTCACCTTTCCGTGTGGGGGTAATCTACATACGATGGCGTACTGAAAAGTAATGCCTCTGAATTTTTGATGTGAAACCTAAAGTTCTGTAACTAAAACAAACTTCTTTAACATTCTACATCTTTACTCTTCATGTCTACACATTTAATTCTCAGCTCAGTCATTCTTTCGACGAACACGTTTCTCCCAACGAGAGACCAGTTTTTTGATACCGTCACTGTAGAATGTTCGACTTCGTTCACGGGCGCTCAATCTCATCTCGGTTTACACAGCTTCATCACCATCAAAGTGAGGTACTAGGA
Source organism: Schistocerca serialis cubense (assembly GCF_023864345.2). Classification (NCBI taxonomy): domain Eukaryota; kingdom Metazoa; phylum Arthropoda; class Insecta; order Orthoptera; family Acrididae; genus Schistocerca; species Schistocerca serialis. Next base: position 12,082,747 of record NC_064644.1, read on the forward strand.
AGTACTTCAAGGAATCCCGTTCATGAAATTGACCGAAAATGACAATTTTCAATTTATTTTTTATTTATTAGTGCAACTCGTGGACAATAAGTTCCCAAAGTTTCAATGTGGAAATAGCGTCCGAAGTACCTGCCTTTTTGCCATACTCACTTTTTGAAGCAACACTTCAGCACTGAACAACGATTCTGTGGTTTCCTTTTCAGCAATATTGCACAGTGTACTCCTAGAAGGCTGTGAATCTCGAACTTATAAAAAAAAGCGTGTTCATTGCAACACCCAGGAACAAAATGAGTCTCTAAATTCATTCATATGCAGACGCTGTTTTAAAACCACATTTTCATCTGCTACAGTTGTCAGAATTCGAATTATGATGCAGTTGCCGTATTAAACGGTAGGGTCGTAGGGAGGATGGAGGTATTAGAGACAACAGGCTTTAAGATTTTCACTCAAGACATCTTGAGCATAATAGATTTACACCGCCTATCCCTAGCTGAAAAGTCAGCTGAAGGCATGGAAAAGGAAAGAAGACAGAAAAGAAGAAACAGAAGTGAAGCCTTGAATGGAAAGAGGATCCTTGGTACGAATCTGGGGCCTTCTGAAGATCTGACACAGTAAAAACGTTGGATTTACCTGTAAACTGCACTTCCTAAAAATTTTGTTCTTTAAAGTTCATTTACTTTTCTCTCGGAATCTAAGAAGGCTAAGCTATGAAATTTTGTTCTTTTATTTTATAAACACAAGAATTGTCTCAAGAGCAGATTTTGAAATTCTGAGTTCAGACTAAAATATGGGGATAAGTTCTTGGAATTTTGAATGAATTTCATTTCATACTTATATTAAAAATTATTAAACTTCTCCTACTTGTGCATTCAAAAAAATCTCATGAGAGAAGCTTACTCTGTGCAAAGACATTTAACATGAAGAATTTCGTAGAAATTTTTTTACTTGTTACTGAAAAAAGGTACATGTGCTATGTTTTCAAAGTAAAACTTTTGAATTCCTCAAAAGCATTGGGAGTATATATAATCCAAGGAAATTAATGGCAGATGTGTTAATTTCGTTTAAATCAGGGTACAAAATTTCATTTCCATATGTTCAGAATTGGATTCGGTGCATCTCTTAGGTAGTTTGTGTTTCTCATTAACGTCTCCCCATAAAGAGAGTTGCCATTCATTAAACTGAGTGTAAATTGTGTGTAAATTACTGCATTTGGTTACAATCATACAACTATGACAATTTCCCATAGACAACATAGTCGTCAGCATGTACACTCCTGGAAATTGAAATAAGAACACCGTGAATTCATTGTCCCAGGAAGGGGAAACTTTATTGACACATTCCTGGGGTCAGATACATCACATGATCACACTGACAGAACCACACGCACATAGACACAGGCAACAGAGCATGCACAATGTCGGCACTAGTACAGTGTATATCCACCTTTCGCAGCAATGCAGGCTGCTATTCTCCCATGGAGACGATCGTAGAGATGATGGATGTAGTCCTGTGGAACGGCTTGCCATGCCATTTCCACCTAGCGCCTCAGTTGGACCAGCGTTCGTGCTGGACGTGCAGACCACGTGAGACGACGCTTCATCCAGTCCTAAACATGCTCAATGGGGGACAGATCCGGAGATCTTGCTGGCCAGGGTAGTTGACTTACACCTTCTAGAGCACGTTGGGTGGCACGGGATACATGCGGACGTGCATTGTCCTGTTGGAACAGCAAGTTCCCTTGCCGGTCTAGGAATGGTAGAACGATGGGTTCGATGACGGTTTGGATGTACCGTGCACTATTCAGTGTCCCCTCGACGATCACCAGTGGTGTACGGCCAGTGTAGGAGATCGCTCCCCACACCATGATGCCGGGTGTTGGCCCTGTGTGCCTCGGTCGTATGCAGTCCTGATTGTGGCGCTCACCTGCACGGCGCCAAACACGCATACGACCATCATTGGCACCAAGGCAGAAGCGACTCTCATCGCTGAAGACGACACGTCTCCATTCGTCCCTCCATTCACGCCTGTCGCGCCGCCACTGGAGGCGGGCTGCACGATGTTGGGGCGTGAGCGGAAGACGGCCTAACGGTGTGCGGGACCGTAGCCCAGCTTCATGGAGACGGTTGCGAATGGTCCTCGCCGATACCCCAGGAGCAACAGTGTCCATAATTTGCTGGGAAGTGGCGGTGCGGTCCCCTACGGCACTGCGTAGGATCCTACGGTCTTGGCGTGCATCCGTGCGTCGCTGCGGTCCGGTCCCAGGTCGACGGGCACGTGCACCTTCCGCCGACCACTGGCGACAACATCGATGTACTGTGGAGACCTCACGCCCCACGTGTTGAGCAATTCGGCGGTACGTCCACCCGGCCTCCCGCATGCCCACTATACGCCCTCGCTCAAAGTCCGTCAACTGCACATACGGTTCACGTCCACGCTGTCGCGGCATGCTACCAGTGTTAAAGACTGCGATGGAGCTCCGTATGCCACGGCAAACTGGCTGACACTGACGGCGGCGGTGCACAAATGCTGCGCAGCTAGCGCCATTCGACGGCCAACACCGCGGTTCCTGGTGTGTCCGCTGTGCCATGCGTGTGATCATTGCTTGTACAGCCCTCTCGCAGTGTCCGGAGCAAGTATGGTGGGTCTGACACACCGGTGTCAATGTGTTCTTTTTTCCATTTCCAGGAGTGTATATAATAATGTTACTGATGTTATCTAATAAATCATTACATTAATATACAGAACATTATATGTCCTAACACGCATCCCTGGGGAAAGCCCGATGTTAATTTCTTTTTTGTTGAACATTTGTCACTCAGTGTAATGTGGTGTGTTCTGTTAGCCAAGTATTCACCAAACCAATCTCATATCTGTGAAGATATCTTGGTTGGCAGCCGGCGATACGGTATGATAACAGGGACCTATCATAAATACAGGAAAAGGAAACCTGCAACGCCTGTTCGCAAAATATGTGTATGAATATCCACAGGCTGTGCGTCACACTAATGGATTTTCTTGGATTCGTGAGGGTTCTTTGCGAGACAGCACTTTTCCTCCAGCAGCGTCGTAATTGTTGATTTCTGACAAGAATAGAAACTCTTGAAATGGGGTGCTACAGAAGAATGCTGAAGAGTAATTGGACAGAACGGAAAACTGATAAGGAGGAACTTGTTGTTCTGGTCTTCAGTCCAAAGACTGGTTTGATTTAGCTGTCATGCTAGTCTACCCTGTGCAAGCCTCCTCATCTGTGAGTAATTACTGTAATCTAAATTCTTCTGAATCTGCTTCTGAATCTCTTGAATGTATAGATCAATATATCAATTTGCTTAACAATCCAGTTACAATCCAATTACGATTTTTATCCTCAACGCTACCATCCAGTACTAAGCTGGTGATCCCTCGACGCCTCAGTATGAGTACTACCAATCGATCCCTTCTTCTAGTCAGGTAGTGCTACAAATTTCTCTTCTCCCCAGTTCTATTCAGTATCCCGTCATTAGTTACATGATATACCCATCCAGTTTTGAGCATTCCCTGTACCACCACATTTCAAAAGCTTCCATTCTCTTTTTGTCTAAACTGTTTATCGTTCATTTTTCACTTCGATACGTGGCTTTCCTTTCAGAAAGGACGTCCTGACACTTAAATCTAAACTCGATGTTAACAAATTTCTCTGCTTCATAAATGCTTTTGTTGCCACTGCCAGTCTTCATTTTACATCCTCCCTACTTCGACCATCGTCAATTATTTTGCTTCCCAAATAGCAGAACCCATGTACTGCTTGAAGTGTCTCGTTTCGTAATCTAATTCCCTTGACATCACCTAATTTAATTCTACTGCATTCCGTGATCCTCTTTTTCCTTTTGGTGAAGTTCATCTCATATCCTCCATTTTTAGACACTGTCCATTCCGTTCACGCGCTCTTCCAGGGCCTTTGCTGTTTCTCAAAGAACTGCAATGTCATCGACAAACCTCTCCATGGATTTAAATTCCTACTCCAAAGTTTTCTTTTGTTTCCTTCACTGCTGGGTCAGTATACAGATTGAAAAATATCAGGCATAGGTTACAACCATGTCTCACACACCTTCCCTGTCACTGTTTCCTTTCGTGGTCCTCGACAGAAGTATCTATCAACTCGTTAACCTTCTGGGCCTGTTCTCCCACTACTTTCTATGCAGTCTCAGGTGTGGATCGCACCATATCGTCAATCTCTACGGCCTTAAGCTCTATAAACTCAGAGAGATCTTCTTCGAACTTTTTGCTTTGACCTAACAGGTACTTACCTGTCATCTTAGCTGAGATAGTATCTATTTCACTTAAACGATCTATAATATTACTATTAGTTTCTGTCAATGAATTAATGCTTTCTGATTCTATTCCAAATTGCTCTGATCAACGGTCGATAATTTTTACTTCCTTCTTTTCCCATTTACTTAGTCTAGATTCCACATCCTCAATTTTATTAGCTACATTACCCTGCTATTCGGCAAATTTATTTTCAAAGATTTGTAGTTGTCCCCTAAAACTGGCTTCAATAGCAGCTTGCTGCTGCACTATCTTAGCATCTATGTTAGATGAAGTAGTTTCTAAATTTTCTTGTTGTTCAGTTAAAGTTTTATCTACATCAGAAAACTTACTATTTAATATTGCTGCTGATCATTGATTTTAGCATTGACATCACCCAATATTGCTAGCTGTTCATTGATTTTAACATTCATATCACCCAATACATTTAATTTTGCTAATATAACACTGAGTAAATCGACACTTCCGGAACTGTTCTGTGCGACACTCAACATACATTCGAGACCTACTTCCTCCTTAGTATCAGATTTATTATTATCTGCTAATTCCACAACTTTGCTTCCCATTCCAACACCCGATACACTAGGAGTAATTACTTTATCTGATTCTGTAAAGGTTTCTCCTCCTACATTGACATTTGTTCTACTACTTTCCTCTTGTTCAGACAAATCACTTAATTCCTCCCCCGATTCTGGAACGATTTTATCAGTGTCACTACGTAATCTTATGTTTCTTTTAGACATGTTGGTAGCTCTTGTCTGCTACGGTCTATTGTTATTACAATATTTCAACCACTACTTTACTTCTACGTGACGCATGCACAATGACCGTTCAATATTACCACTATTTATTTATTTATTTATTGATTTATTTAACCTGGCAAGATTAGGGCCATCAGGCCCTCTCTTACATCTAACCAGGAATTCTACTTATTTTACATTCATATGTTTTAGTAGGCATGTTAAACTACATCTAATACAAAAAGGGAAAGAAACAATTTGAAAGGTACACCTGGAAAAATACATACATATAGAGTTTATATTCTTAGGTCACAAGTACTGTTATAATTAGACATTATTGAAGAGACAGATTTTAGATAGGAGTGCTGGCAGCAGGGAGACTCATGGTGAAGGGAGGAGAAGAATAGAGAGACATGATGAAACATAATTAAGGAAATATAAAGGAAAAGAAGATTGCGTGGCTAATAGAGATAGATGAAGAAGAAGGCATCTCAGGAGCAAGATAGGAGACGCTAGCTTTGCTATTTGACAGATGAGGGGATTACCCTTGTACATTAATTTTGTGGAGAACTTTATGAGGATGATAGTAGGAAATGCTTCAACTTCTTCTTAAAAGCAGCAGGAGATCGAATTTTGCGCAAGGTAAGGGGCAGTTTGTTCCAGAGGCGGACAGCGGCAACTGAGAAGGAGTTTGCAAAAGTTTTTGTTTTGTGAGTGGGCACAGTTAGGATACCAAATAAGAGTGACCTCGTGTGTCGATTATGATGACATGACAGGTTTTTAATCTCTGAAGCAAGGTACTGGGGTGCTTGCGCGATGAGGAGTCGGTGGAGTAGACATAGAGTGTGGTAGTCACGCAATTTGTCCGGCCGCAGCCACCCTAGCTCGGAGTATGAAGCACTAACGTGATCATATCGGCGAATGTTGCAGGTGTAACGCACACAGGTATTCATGGTTAGCTCTAGCCGTCTTTTGTTTTCACTACTCATGCCTTGTTGAATCACATCACAATAGTGGAGGTTCGGTAGAACGAGTGCTTGCACGAGCTGGCGTTTCAAGTCCTGTGGAAATATGTTCCGAAACTTTTTGAGAGCATAGAGACAAGCAGACGTCTTTCGGCACACTGCGACTGTATTCTCCGCCCAGTTGAGATGCTCATCCAAAGTTACACCCAAGTTCTTCACTGTTTTCTGATATGGTATTGGAGTACCGTCGAGCAGAATAGGAGGTAGCCGTTCGCGGAAATCTGAACTTATTAATTTCTGATGGGCTATTAAGATTGCTTGCGTCTTTTTTGCATTTAGCTTAAGCCCCAGGTTTTTCGCCCATGTCACTACTGAAGACAGATCATCATTCATCTGAGCGATTGCAGTGTTTACATCTTCAGGTCTGACGCTTAGGTAGAGCTGGAGGTCGTCGGCATAGAAATGATATTTACAGGAGGACAGAACCGACGAAATATCGTTGACATATAAAGAAAACAAAAGTGGTCCTAAGACTGATCCTTGTGGCACTCCCGAGGAAACATGTTTCCAGGAAGATTTTTCATTTACGCAGACAACACATTGCTGTCTGTCTTTTAAGTAGCTTTCAAACCATCACAGTGCACTATCAGAGAAATTAAGCTGTTGCGTTTTTCTGAGCAATATGTCAAAGTTAACAGTGTCAAAAGCTTTGCTGAAGTCCAGTAGCGTCAATATTGTTGCCTTTCGATTGTCGATGGCATATTTCAGGTCATCAGTTACTTTAATTAGAGCAGTGTTTGTGCTGTGATGTTTACGGAAACTGGATTGGAATTTGTCATATAGGCTGAATTCATGCAAGTGTTCAGTGATTTGGTCATGAACAATATATTCAAGTGCTTTGGAAACAGCAGGCAGTATGCTAATTGGTCGGTAATCACTAGGCAGTTGCGGGTTTTCGATCTTAGGGATGGGTCGAATTAGGCTTCTTTTCCATGCAGTGGGATATATTCCGTTCACGAGGGAAAAATTAAAGATGTCAGTTAAGACAGGTACTAAGATATCGGCAACATTCTTAATCATGGTTATACCAATACTGTCGTTGCCTATTGCATCAGAAGAGATTCTCATTATTGCTTTTCTTGCCGTATTTGTTGTTAAATGTTTTAGATGGAAGGTATCGTTGTTAGTTATCCTGTTTGGGGATTCTTGTGGACGGTAATTATCAGCTGTGCTGGTATTCAGAGGTGCAGAGAAGAATTCATTTAATTCGTTAGCTGACACATGAAAAGTAGTTTCCGATTTTGCCTTTCCGACCCCCAAGCTACGGAGATTCTTCCATAGAGTCGTGGGCGTCAGATCGCTGCATACAAGGGAGCGAGCGTGCCTGATTTTAGCATTGCGAATGCATTGTTTCACTCTGTTCCGTAGCTTTCTATATTCTTCGAAACGCTCGGGTTTCGGATCTGCCTTGAAACGCCTGTGGGCAGCATCCCTATTAGTCATCATTTGACATAATTCAGCTGTCAGCCATGGTGCAGGAGATTTTCTTACACGGATTGTGCGCACAGGTGCATGTTTGTCATAGAGGGCAGTGAGTTTATCACCAAGTTCATTAATTTTGCCGTCGATTGTGGGTTTTCTGATTATTTGATGTCATGAGATTTCTGAGCAATCGGCTGTTAGAGAGTCAAGGTCAATACGTTTCACGTTCCTACAAGTTATGTAACGCCATTTGATCCTTGGGGGCTGCAGAGAGGAATATTACATCATGTGCTGAGAGGCCAGGGGCCGATGTTTGACCTACATCTCTTACTTTGTCAGTCTGTTTCGTTGCGATTACGTCTATAAGAGTATGACTGTGCGCCGTATGGTGTGTAGGTTGTAATGGAAGAATGTTCATGCTATTGCAACTAAACAGTCTTCTTAGGTTTATTGCGGAGGGAGTGTCTCTTAGCAGGTCTATGTTCAAGTCACCCATTACGATGACATGTTCGTATTGACACTGAAGTGAATGTAATTCCGACTGGAAGGAACTTATTGAGCTTATTTTTGGCGGCTTGTACACGACACCAGTCAAGAATTTCCGACTTTGTATATTTATTTCAATGAACATGAATTCAGCCTCTTTTTCTTCAGCAGGATTTGACGTACATAAGACTTTCGCTTTGAGATCTGTTCGTATATACGCGCCGACCCCGCCACCTCGCTTTTTTGATCTGTCTGCCCTAAGAAATGTGTACCCTGGGAGATGAAAAGATGCAGAGGATATGTGTGGTTTCAACCACGTTTCGGATAAGAGGATTACGTGGTAGTTTAGTTGGTTGAAGAGGAGGCTAAGTTCTTCGTAATGCGCAGGTAAAGACTGGATGTTGCAGTGAGCTGCTAAAAGGTCTGACGCGTTCCGCTGAGCAGCCTGGAGTAGGGTGTCAGACTGGTTCGTCCCTTTGTTAGGCACTACCTGCCGCGAGGGGCACTGGCCGGTGCTTCCGCCAAGTGACATAACACAGGGGTGTCCGAGATTTTGCGCGCCCTGTTTGTGAAACCGTGAGTGCCGAAAGAAAGGCGACTGCTAAAGATATCCTGAGGTTGCGGGAGTATAGAAAATGGATTAGTGGTATTCGGTGCAAGGAGAATATGACCAAAATATTGACGGCTGTGTGTCACTGAGTATCCTCTGTCGTAAGAGGAGAAATGTAATTAGCGTATTTGAAACAGCTTAGGGTGGAAATAAAGGAAAAGGGGGTGATTTAAGAGGCCGATGCTGCCAGCAGAGAGAAGTAAGCTTAATAATTAATAGATTATCGTAGGAAGCTAGAATTAAATTGAAATTTACTTAAGTGATACTGGTAGTGATTATCGTAGGAAGCTACAATTAGATTGAAATTTGCTAAAGTGATACTGATAGTGATTTTTGTTATGAACAATTTAAACCGAAGAGATGGGTGATTGATTAACTAAAGGAGAGACTAATAACTGCAATAGAACTATTTCAGAACGGAAGAGAATAAACTGAGAAAATGAAAAAAAGTATTAGCAGTAACTAAAATTAAGTAATGGTTAGAGCTACAGACACTAAAAAAATTGTGAAAAGTTAATACAGTTACAAAAACAATTAGTTGAAGGTACAAATATGGGTATAATATACTATGGTAGAATACCCAACTCTACGATTCTTGAACGATCACTCATGCTGTTGAGTGCGTACGGTTTCTCGTTTATTTGAGATTGTCGTGGCGTTGTTCTCGCCTCTGGTGGCAGCTACTGTCGTTGTCTCGAACAGCTCTCCGATGCACTGCGTCGCTCTCCCTCTCGATCTCTCGAAGTCGTGAAGAGTTACCCTCTCGTTGCAGCTGTAGAGGCGTCAGCTCCACACGTTGTCTCTGCTCTCGTAATCAGTGTGAAGCGTAAGACAGTGTGTCGTCCGGCGTCGTTGAATCCTGTTCTGTGGACAATCGCTGTAATAATATCGTCGTCGAATACTACGTCGTCTGCTCGATAATTTGTCGTCTAGCGTAGTCCGGCTCTGCGTCGTCTGCTAGATGAGACGGCAGCTGGCGTCGTCGAGCCCCGCGTTGTAGGAGTCAGAATGATGCGACGTTCCCTCTCCCCTTTTTGTCTCTCCCCTCTTGATATCCCCTCTCCCCTTTTGTTGTCGCTGTTGATGTTGAGCCGCTACTGCTACAGCTCCGTCGGGGTGGAATGGAGACGCGACGCACAGTTGATGCTTGTCCCCGTCGGATAACGTGGAACAGCACCACAAAATCTCTAGAAAAATTTGTTCCTCGCGCAACGTATGAAAGTCCGTTTGTGAGTCCGCACAGTCTTCTCAGCGATGCGAACTGCCGATTTTAATTGTCTGTTATGGTTGTATGATGATTTGCTATGCCCAGTTAGTTAGTTACTGCAGTATTGAGTGAATCATTCTTTACCGGCATCGTTTCACACCACTGAAGCGAGGAAAAATTCATTTGCGGTTCAGTATTAGTAGTTGTTGTTACGTTGCTAGGCAGAATTGTTCACCACGGCACGACGCAAATCCAGAGATAATCTATAAGGCCATCTTGCTTTCGTGCGTCGTAATATTATTTCGGCAAAACACTCCTTTCAATGGTCAATATTTATCAAGTCACTCTTTCAATTAAAATATTCACAGTTAATTTTGATCAGCAACTACCACACAGTTCAATTAACAATGGAGCCAAGACGTGAGATTTCCATTATGACGAACAATTTTTATTGTTCCTTCGTAGCAGTTAGTTCATAATCATAACACCAAACGCACACCGATGGATCAGATCAATTATGATTCTTTTCAGTTCGGTGATCGTGACAATTACGACAACTTTTACAGTCGGCGTATTTGTATTGTCTTCGTGTGGTCGTTTAAATGTTTCCTACTCAAGGCTAATCAGGTACTGCAGTCTTCGATACTATGTCCATTCTTCGTTGTAACTGTTCACTTTGATGAAGGTTGAGTCCAACAATAACATCTCCAATAATTAGAGTTCATTAACTCGTCGTACACTATCAGAATATCACTTCAGTTCAAGTTCTCAAGTCAGAATAACGGAGAACAATATCCGCGCATCTCTATCATGCAATAGTACTTTTTTCGAATGGAACAATCTCGTAAGAGTTCCGGTTATAGTACTATAACAAACGGTGCTCTCTGACGAGTTGATAGCAAGCAAGCTAGCAAGCAACTAACATTTTCATGATCGAGCATTGTAGACGCACTGAATTTCCTTTTCGGCTCGTTTACAACTCTCTTTCCCAATAAATGTTATCTCTGACCGACATATTACTTTGGACTTAAATTTCGTCGTATTGATTTGCAGTTATTACTGAGATGTTTGATAGCTAATTAAAAATCACCTTTCTTTCATTCTACCTTTATATCATGACATACCCAGTAATTATTGAAATTGGTGTTCATCCAAACGTTAAGGTTGTAAGGTGTCAGGCAAATCCAACACCTTCCATGAAAAACCTGACATGATAAGCAAATACGGCAGTATGTTACATAGCTCCGAATAAATCCTGACATTAAATTAACCAAAGTAATACGAGTAAAGAGTGAGCAAATGTAATACCACAGACTAACACAAGAATGCCTAAGTGCATGTCATACCTTCCCACCGTGAAACAGACGCAGTTCCGAGGGAAGAAACGAGAACAGAAGCCGAGAGCAGAACCGTGTTAAGCTAGAAGGCCCTACGATAAGGGACGGACACCCACGTTGCCAGCCAACCACCAGGACAACCCCCCAGCCCATGTTAAAAGATAGAGCCCTCCAGAAGAACAGTATAGATCTTACGATAACACTGAAAGGGCCACACCAGCTGCAAGTTTTAGCGTGAGACTTTTTCGCGTCTCTGTTACGTTGCAAACGTTAAAAACATTGCCCCACCACGAAAAGTATAACGTTTCTCATTGGATAGACAGAACTTTTGTAGGCGGAGCTTAAGGTTAACATTGAGACCCTGATTGGTCAGATGAAAACACAGCCAGATAATTTTTTTAAACCAACTTCGGTAAATTGTAGTAAGGATAATTTAGGAAAGAGTTGCTTCCGAGACGGCGAGGTGCGTGGAGCTGTGCCGCCCGTCGCCTAAAAAGTAATGAACGCACGCGATGCCGCATTTTTGAGCGCATAAGGCTTCACTCAGACCTGCAGAAGTGTCATCTGTTACATCCACTTTTTACGTAATACTAGTGTCGATCGTCAATTGAAGCTCATGCTATTCACATTTGCTACGTAAGTTAAAATCTGAAACGCGATGATTTTTCTGTTATATAATTATTGAGAAGCCACATCAGCCACTGTAATTTACGACAAGTTAGATAAGTAATTAAAGATAATTGAGGGTCACTGTAGACCATTTTGATAGTTTTTCTCTTTTGTGAAACTTAATTTAAACCTAGATTATAGATGTGATATGGCATAGGTCATCCTTCGATCCACTGTAGAACTTGGAAACCCATTCAGGGAATATTCGTTCACATTTTTGTTGAACACAGTTGGTTTTTACCATCCTGTATTAAAACATTTCCTTTTATCAACAGTGCAATTTATAAACAATGTTTTGTGACTAGAATAAAATTTCCAATGGTAAACTTAACTGCTTTTTCGACGTTATTTTACCAGCTAACTAAAAATAGGAAAGCCTTGAACCCCTTCCACTAAATTTAGTTAGTACTAAGATTCTTTTACAGGGAGTGCAGTGGAGCTGACGCTGAAATCATTAAGTCTTTGGTTATATCATCGCTAGTCTCACTGAACTCTTCTGAACTCTACATGTCATGTGTGGTCTGGCGTCTCCTTACCAGCAACAGGTCCCAGGTTCAAACTAGTCAATTCCCTAAAAAACACGCTCAGAGCGTCGTTGCGCGAAAGTGGTAGGGAGTCAGGACTTAGATCAAACAGACACCACGCAGAATGTTAGAAGGTGTTATATTATCGTCAAAGTTGTCATACCTGTCAGGACACAGTGTTCCATACTTTAAATTATCATGACATTCTTAGCTGGGTTTTCGAGTTTCTTGGGTTGTTACAGACCGTGACTTATGAAACTGAAGGTTCTGTAATTTTCACACCTGTCAGTATCTGCTTCCTTTGTAATTGTGATTACTGTATTCTTCTTGAAGTCCGAGAGTATTTCGTCTGTCTCATACATCTTGCTCACCAGCTGGAAGAGTTTCGTCATGGCTGTCTTTCCCAAGGCCATCAGTAGCTATAACGGAATGTTGTCTACACCTGGGACCTTGGTTTAAGTCTTTCAGCGCTTTGTCAAATTCTTCACGTAGTGTCTTATTTCGTATCTCGTCTTCATCTACGTCGTCTTCCATTTCCATAATATTGCCCTTGAGTACACCTCCCTTAAACAGGCCCTCTATATACTCCTTCCACCTTTCTGAGGAGGTTGTTGTTGTTGTGGTTTTCAGTCCTGCGACTGGTTTGATGCAGCTCTCCATGCTACTCTATCCTGTGCAAGCTTCTTCATCTCCCAGTACTTAGTGCAGCCTACATCCTTCTGAATCTGCTTAGTGTACTCATCTCTTGGTCTCCCTCTACGATTTTTACCCTTCATGCTGCCCTCCAATGCTAAGTTTGTGATCCCTTGATGCCTCAGAACATGTCCTACCAACCGGTCCCATCTTCTTGTCAGGTTGTGCCACAAACTCCTCTTCTCCCCAATTCTATTCAATACCTCCTCATTAGTTATGTGATCTACCCATCTAATCTTCAGCATTCTTCTGTAGCACCACATTTCGAAAGCTTCTATTCTCTTCTTGTCCAAAATATTTATCGTCCATGTTTCACTTCCATACATGACTACACTCCATACAAATACATACATACAGAAACGACTTCCTGACACATAAATCTATATTCGATGTTAACAAAGTTCTCTTCTTCAGAAACGCTTTCCTTGCCATTGCCAGTCTACATTTTACATCCTCTCTACTTCGACCATCATCAGTTATTTTGCTCCCCAAATAGCAAAACTCCTTTACTACTTTAAGTGTCTCATTTCCTCGTCTAATTCCCTCAACATGACCCGACTTAATTCGACTACATTCCATTATCCTCGTTTTGCTTTTGTTGATATCCTTCTTATATCCTCCTTTCAAGACACTGTCCATTCCATTCAACTCCTCTTCCAGGTCCTTTGCTGTCTCTGACAGAATTACAATGTCATCGGCCAACCTCAAAGTCTTTGTTTCTTCTCCATGGATTTTAATACCTACTCCGAATTTTTCTTTTGTTTCCTTCACTGCTTGCTCAATATACAGATTGAATAACATTGGGGAGAGGCTGCAACCCTGTCTCACTCCCTTCTCAACCACTGCTTCCCTTTCATGTTCCTCGACTCTTATAACTGCCATCTGGTTTCTGTACAAATTGTAAATAGCCTTTCGCTTTCTGTATTTTACCCCTGCCGCCTTCATAATTTGAAAGAGAGTATTCCAGTCAACATTGTCAAAAGCTTTCTGTAGGTCTACAAGTGCTAGAAACGTAGGTTTGCCTTTCTATAATCTATCTTCTAAGATAAGTCGTGGGGTCAGTATTGCCTCACGTGTTCCAATATTTCTACGGAATCCAAACTAATCTTCTCCGAGGTCGGCTTCTACCAGTTTTTCCATTCGTCTGTAAAGAATTCGCGTAAGTATTTTGCATCCGTGACTTATTAAACTGATTGTTCGGTAATTTTCACATCTGTCAACACCTGCTTTCTTTGGAATTGGAATTATTATATTCTTCTTGAAGTCTGAGGGTATTTCGCCTGTTTCATACATCTTGCTCACCAGCTGGTAGAGTTTTATCAGGACTGGCTCTCCCAAGGCCGTCAGTAGTTCTAATGGAATGTTGTCTACCCCTGAGACCTTGTTTCGACTCAGGTCTTTCATTGCTCTGTCAAACTCTTCACGCAGTATCGTATCTCCCATTTCATCTTCATATACATCCTCTTCCATTTTCGTAATATTGTCCTCAAGTACATCACCCTTGTATAGACCCTCTATATACTCCTTCCACCTTTCTGCTTTCCCTTCTTTGCTTAGGACTGGGTTTCCATCTGAGCTCCTGATATTCATACACGTGGTTCTCTTTTCTCCAAAGGTCTCTTTAATTTTCATGTATGCAGTATCTATCTTACCCCTAGTGAGATAAGCCTCTACATCCTTCCATTTGTCCTCTAGTCATCCCTGCTTAGCCATTTTGCACTTCCTGTCGATCTCATTTTTGAGATGTATGTATTCCTTTTTGCCTGCTTCATTTACTGCGTTTTTATATTTTCTCCTTTCATCAGTTAAGTTCAATATTTCTTCTGTTACTCAAGGATTTCTACTACCCCTCGTCTTTTTACCTACTTGATCCTCTGCTGCCTTCACTACTTCATCTCTCAAAGCCACCCATTCTTCTTCTACAGTATTTCTTTCCCCCCATTCCTGTCAATTGTTCCGTTATGCTCTCCCCGAAACTCTGTACAACTTCTGTTTTAGTCAGTTTATCCAGATCACATCTCCTTAAATTCCCACCTTTTTGCAGTTTCTTAAGTTTCTGAGGAGGTACTGAATGGAATTAGGGTGAAAATACATTCGTGCCACAACTGACTAAAAGAAGGAATCAGATGGTAGGACACGCCTTGAATCATCAAACAGTTGCCAATTTTGGAATGGATGGAAGTGTGACGGGATAAAAATTGTAGAGGCTGAACAAGACTTGATTACAACAGGAAGCCGCCTCGCACAGTTGAACGTTGCTGTAGTTACTCCGAGGTGAATGGGCCTGCACGCAGCAGCCCGGTGTTGAGTGAAGCATCAGACCTGCCATCAGACTGAAGGCAACTCCACTGCGTTCCCGGGCGGAGTTTCGCCTGCTGTTTCGGCTGCCGGAAACACAGAGCCCTGTGGGCCCGCATGTCGATGAGGAGGGCAGGAGGGGAACTGAGTGAGGCCCGCAGCGCAACAGGCAGTTAGGCGGCACGCGCTCTGGGTGCCGAGGGAGCGGCTGCGCGGGGAAACTGGGCCGCCGCTCTACTGTGCGCCTCGGGGATTTGGCTGCGTTGTAGCAACACCGACCGCCACCTGGGAATAAGGCCGCGTCACTTGCCGCGTGGCGTCAGAGTGTGGGGCCAGCCACTGTCTCGGCTAGCGCTAAACCGTAAATTCATTTTCGCCACTTTGTAGCTGAGGATCTAACATGTTAATGCAATTTTACGGGCAGAGAAAAGCGATTTTGCAGACAATTAAAGAAATAAGACACCAGATTCACGGTACATCAGTTTATCAACTGTCAAGTGCTACACACTAAAAATATTTCCTTTAAACCACAAACCATTTGAAATAACACTGACAAAATTTTTTGAAGAAGGGTTGTTTCTTGAAGCTCTTTGCGCTGTAGCCTACTTCATGTACAAATTGTTAAACTTATTTCAGTAAAACCCATTTACTGCATGAACAACTTATGTAAAAATAATAAATAGGTATTCAGCATGGGATTTTATTAACGGTGTGAATAAAACTTAAATTTTAATTTTTCTTCAAATCGTTTTTATGCAAAAACGTTATTAAGGAAGCATATGATTTTATTGACAACATGATTACACATAAATTTTAATTTTTAATTTCAGTTTTGAGTCACATACAACATTATATCTTATAATGGTCTCTGAGCACTATGGGACTTAACATCTGAGGTCATCAGTACCCTAGAACTTAGAACTACTTAAACCTAACTAACCTAAGGACATCACACTCATCCATGCCTGAGGCAGGATTCGAACCTGCGACCGTAGCGGTCGCGTGGTACCAGACTGTAGCGCCTAGAGCCGCTCAGACACACCGGCCGGCTTATATCTTATACCTTTCTTGCAGTTAGTGAGATTAGTTTTGTTCAAAGCATAAGTCACTTCCTTTGTGTAATTGTTTAATGATTTACTAACTATGGAGTGTGGCCATGTATGGAAGTGAAACGTGGTCGATTTATAGTTTAGACAAGAAGAGAATAGAAGCTTTCGAAAAGTGGTACTACACAAGAAAGCTGAAGATTAGAGGGGTAGATCACGTAACTGATGAGGAGGCACTGAATAGAATTGGGGAGAAGAGGAATTTGTGGAAGAACTTCACTAGAAGAAGGGATCGGTTGATAGGACATGATCTGAGACATCAAGTGATCACCAATTAAGCATTGGAGGGCAGCGTGGAGGGTAAAAATCATAGAGGGAGGCCAAGAGATGAATACACTGAGCAGATTCAGGAGACGTAGGTTGCATTAGGTACTATGACATGAAGAAGCTTGAACAGGATAGAATAGCATGGAGAGCTGCATAAAACCAGTCTCTTGACTGAAGACCACAACAACAACAACATACTAACAGCAGTACGCAATTTGCTTAAGCAGAAACAAACTATGGTTGTTTACACTGTGGTAGACCACAAATCATTTACCATGTTCTGTAGACTCAGGTACAACAAAATTCTTCTTTAATTAGTCTACTGCAGTAACACATTTTTTTCAGTTTCTTATACAAGATTACATTTTGAATCTTTTACAGTTAGTGTCATCTTTTTATTCAAAGCATCATTCAGTTTCTTTGTGTCATTGTTCAGTATTATGTTGACAAAGCAGTAAACAACGTGCTTAAGCAGAAGCATTACCAACGGTTCTTTACACAATGATAGCCCGCAAATAAATCATTTGGCATGTTGTGTAAGCCCTGGTGCAGCAAAATTTTTCTTTGATTAGTTAGTTGCAGTAACACATTTTCTTTTTCTGTGATTATGTTTCTTATAACAACATACATGTAAGTTGCACATCTAACAACATCAAGAGAATGGTAACACAAGTCAGTTGCAAATATACGACTGTTGTTCTCTGTTAAGTTACTGTCTGTTACCTGAAAAACTTTACAAGGCTCATATTTAGTTTTTTTAATATAAGTATATGAACAGTAAGCACTGATGTAATGAAGCAGAGGCCACATATTTTGATCTAAAATTTCAATATCACTATGATCCACTTCCACATTTAAATCCTGAGGATAGTTCCAAATTTGTTCATACACGCCGGCCGCAGTAGCCGAGCGGTTCCAGACGCTACAGTCAGGAACCGCGCGACCGCTACGGTCGCAGCTTCGAATCCTGCCTCGGGCATGGATGTGTGTGATGTCCTTAGGTTAGTTAGGTTTAAGTAGTTCTAAGTTCTAGGGGACTGATGACCTCAGAAGTTAAGTCCCGTAGTGCTCAGAGCCATTTTTTTTTTCATACACTGTAACTGAGTCATCCAAAACAATGTCATCTTATGTAATCCAAATGTTGTGACTATCATCTGATTTCATGACTAATGAAAGATAGCTCTCTAATCTCAATTTACTTTGTACTTCAACTATCTTATGAACTGATACATGGTAGTTGCCACCACACATCTGTCGATATTTTCCAAATCTATCCTCTAAATTACCAGTCTGTCCACTACCAGCAGGAAGTAGCTCTTTTCCTTGTTATTAAGCCAATAGGAAGGCAAATCGGTGATGGCATCAGTTTGTGCTTAAGGGCCCAATGTGTCTCTCTCCTTAGTCCACACAGTGGCATTTCCTGAAATCACTTGCTTAGCAAGTTTGAAAATTCTTGCATAAAACTGAAAATAATGGCAGAATTTTGTGTAACTGGCTCCTGATACCTATTTTTCAACCTCTGACCTTTCAGCAACATCTTCACGTTAAACACATCCCATCATTTGCACATACGTTCAATAAATGAAGCTGGGAACAAATTCATTAAGAGCAATGGCTGTAGATGAATTAAAATTCTGGAGACCTTCCTCTTTAGTGAAGTAGGATACAAAGTTATCAAAGTCAATGTGGTCAATGTGTTAACAAATTAAAATAAATTCCTTTTTTCAAGCGTGTGCAGTGTCTTCAGAGACTTGATGGCTGCAGTGCCACCAAATATTTCAGAGTTAAATGGTGGGAAATGTATAACTTGATCACTTCGACTCAGGCTGTTGTTACATATACGTTTTAAAATTTGGACACCTGATGACTACTACTGACCTCAAGATTACGGTGTTCAACCTTAATATTCATCTGTGCTTCGGTAGCACAGATGTAAGAGCACTTGCCCGCGAAAGGGAAAGGTCCCGAGTTCGAGTCTCGGTCGGGCACACAGTTTTAATCTGCCAGGAAGTGTCTTATGTGTTTTTTCAAATAATGAACTTAAGCTATTCAAATTGTCTACCATTACAGGAAAAGTTGTCCATTCTCTTCACCTGCACATCAGCAATGTTACTGTAAAGAACTAAGTCATTACAAATGACTACACGACACAAAATTCTGGAGTATGGATTATCTTTCACAAGCAAGAGCCGAATAACATTTTCAGTATTTTGAAGAAGCCACTCAATATCCGTTTCGCAGTTATTTATCATTCCTTTCAGCTTATGCAGGGACTTGAATGACACACTTTTTAAATACTGTGCGTGGAGCTTAATGCTTTCACTTATAGCACTTTTAAGCTGCGAGTTGTCCAAACGAAACCTACGAGCTCCAGGATGTTCCCTCCTACATGGTTGTGTACATTGGCAAGAATGGCAGTCAGGCTTCTGAGTGGAAACTGCATCTGGAAAACCACGAATATCATAAAGGCTACCTACAATGATTGGTTAATTCAAATGCTGTTACAGTGTTCAACAGTAAATATTTCCAATAATGAAAGCAGAAGTTGGATGGGGCTCCATATAAAGCTTGCAGTTACGAATCTAACGTAGCTTTCATGCAGTTTAAGAAACTAACCTCTCTTCAGACGAGGACGATCTGAAGGGGCAGAGTAAGTTTTTCCTGTTTTGCTGTCTGTGACAGTCTGAATTCTTTCAATATCGTGTGGCTGAAAAAAAAATGGTTCAAACTGTTCTAAGCACTATGGGATTTAACATCTGAGGTCATCAGTCCCTTAGAACTTAGAACTACTTAAACCCAACTAACCTAAGGAGATCACTCACATTCATGCCCGAGGCAGGATTCAAACCTGCGACTGTAGCAGTCGCGCGGTACCAGACTGAAACGCCTACAGCCGCTCAGCCACAGCGGCCAGAACTCAAAATGTTGTTCTCACACAACTGTAAACAAAAGTGGGTAGAGGTTGGAAACCGAATGATACACATGAATTTGAACGACCGGTAGACTTTTTGGTAGTTTACAATACGTTTTTCAGCATGCCACACATGAAAATATTTTCTTTAGTTATATATTTAGAGGTGAAGGAAGAGAAAATTTATGGCATACTTAGGCCGTGTCCTACGTGAGCGACAGAAGTGAGCGACAGAAGCGAGCGACTTCTGGATACGCGGCACTCCAGCGACAAGCAGCAGCATCGGGCGAAGAGCTCGGGTGTCCTGCGTGCGAGAGACCATGTCGTGCTACAAGATGGCCGCTTAGAGCCAACCAGCTGTTTCTTTAAAACGGCGTCCTTAACCTGTACAATACTGTAGCTGGAGAGTAAGGCTACAGAATTGGGTATACTTAAGAAAAGAAACCTAAAAGGAATGCTGTGCATCAAACTTACAAAAGGAGGAATCTCCATGGAGAATTTCATAAATTTCATCAAATACCAAGATCCCAAGACAAATTCTTCGAACACACGTGAATGAGCAGAGCAGCTTCGACTATCTCATCAATAAATTAAATGCGAATGTTTTTTTTACATGATCGAGAACTTTTAACAGCCAATAAACGCGGAGGAATGACTACTACATGACTAACTACACAATTACCAACATAAGTACACAGTTTCTTGACTTCCGCAAGGCGTTCGATACAGTTCCCCACAGTCGTTTAATGAACAAAGCTAGAGCATATGGACTATGAGACCAATTGTGTGATGGGATTGAAGAGTTCCTAGATAACAGAACGCAGCATGTCATACTCAATGGAGAGAAGTCTTCCGAAGTAAGAGTGATTTCAGGTGTGCCACAGGGGAGTGTCGTAGGACCGTTGCTATTCACAATACACACAAATGATCTTGTGGATGGCATCGGAAGTTCACTGAGGCTTTTTGCGGATGATGCTGTGGTATATCAAGAGGTTGCAACAATGGAAAAATGTACTGAAATGCAGAAGGATCTGCAGTGAATTGACGCATGGTGCAGGGAATGGCAATTGAATCTCAATGTAGACAAGTGTAATGTGCTGCGAATACATAGAAAGAAAGATCCCTTATCACTTAGCTACAATATAGCAGGTCAGCAACTGGAAGCAGATAATTCCATAAATTATCTGGGAGTAGGCATTAGGAGTGATTTAAAATGGAATGACCATATAAAGTTGATCATTGGTAAAGCATATGCCAGACTGAGATTCATTGGAAGAATCCTAAGGAAATGCAATCCGAAAACAAAGGAAGTAGGTTACAGTAAGCTCGTTCGCCCACTGCTTGAATACTGCTCAGCAGTGTGGGATCCGTACCAGATAGGTTTGATAGAAGAGATAGAGAAGATCCAACGGAGAGCAACGCCCTTCGCTACAGGATCATTTACTAATCGCGAAAGCGTTACGGAGATGATAGATAAACTCTACTGGAAGACTGCAGGAGAGACGCTCAGTAGCTCGGCACGGGCTTTTGTTGAAGTTTCGAGAACATACCTTCACCGAAGAGTCAAGCAGTATATTGCTCCCTCCTACGTATATCTCGCGAAGAGACCATGGGGATAAAGTCAGAGAGATTAGAGCCCACACAGAGGTATACCGACAATCCTTCTTTCCACGAACAATACGAGACTGGAATAGAAGGGAGAACCGATAGAGGTACTCAAGGTACCCTCCGCCACACACCGTCAGGTGGTTTGCGGAGTATGGATGTGGATGTAGATGTAGATGCAGATGGATAACAATGTGCTGTGGCTAGCTGTGGTGTAGGGGTAACGTTACAGTTCGTGACTATGTATTAGAAAAAGGTCGTGCATTCGATTCCTTACCGTTTTTCTTATATTTTTACTGACTCAGTTACAATTCTGTATGCTAAGTTTTATGTATACTTTTTACGCTGCATCGCTAAGCATATTTTTAAGGTCTTGCCAAAGCACTTGATCTTCACACCTATCCCAGTATATCACACACATTAAATTCCTAATAAATTACAATGAACCATGAAATTTTACAGATATTAGTTGTTGCGAACGTAATTCATCAGCAGTCAGTTTTAAGGCCAAGGGTTTCAATTAATCTAAATAGTCTGTAAAAGTAAAGCATTCAAAATATTTGAAAAGAAAGTCAAACTTTTGTGTAATGATTTGTCTGAAAGTATGAAATAAAAAACATTAGGGAAACGTTTGGTGGACCTAAATTTCTGTTCGTGACTTCGAACATCATTCAACGTCACATAGAACGTTTCTCTGATATACAAAATTCACTTCGTAAAATATTTGACTGATTTCTTTCATTTTTTATTTTCGAGTTTTATTCAGAATCTTACTGACTCCTCGTTTGCCTTCCTAGCGTACTTGATTCGAAGGAAGCCATTTTGACATTTATATACCGCACCAATGTATCTTTTTATGCACAAAATAGCTAGGCCTTGAAGAGATGAAATTTTTGACACTTAATATACGTAGCTTGGCAGCAGCTTTTCGTGAAATATTTCAATTTTTCCTCAGCTCATTAATTAACTTTTCATTAATTATACTGATTAATTTCAAGCAGTTAAATATTTTCATGCAAAACTAGACTTCAAGCTGGTCGCTTTGATACCCCGTTTACCTGTTTCTCTCCCTTCGTTTGGCTATGAAAATTCGGACGAAACCTCATGGTATAATATACAGGGAGTCTTGTTTTCGTCTACTCACGCGTTTACAGAAACGTATCGATTGTTTATCATAAGATAAAAAAGTCCATTCACCGTGCTGTCACTTCCAAAAATCGTCGTTTCGATATCTTGAACCGTTTATGAGATACGACGATGTTTACGACCACTTGATTCCCGAAGCGCAGGAAAGGTTCGGACTCGCCGCGAGCGACCCGTCCACGGATAGATCAACCAATATCTCAAGAATGAAAAGAGATATCATTCCGGTCTCAACTTTAAATACAATTTAGATATATTGGTTACATTTCATACGCAATAATGTATGGCCTTAAATGAACGATACGGAAAGTCTACACAATGCGATTTTACCCGCGCAAAATCTTAAAAATTTCGTGCAGCCATGTACTCAATTTCGTGCAGCACGATAACTATGGAGAATAACGAAAATAAATTCAGACCTTTATCGATTAAAGATTGATGCCGAAGAATCAAATTTTTTCACCGAATGGTTTTCTTAAAATCGGATGATAGTATTTGATAGCTGCCATCGTGTCGGCTCCACTACTTTGCCGAGAAGACACGTG
Organism: Schistocerca serialis cubense; assembly: GCF_023864345.2. Lineage (NCBI taxonomy): Eukaryota > Metazoa > Arthropoda > Insecta > Orthoptera > Acrididae > Schistocerca > Schistocerca serialis. The sequence continues at coordinate 12,105,640 of NC_064644.1, forward strand.
GCTGTCGCTCTCTCTTGCGCGTGCTGCAGTGACAAGATTCAAACACGTTCGAATTCAAACGTCGCCAGTTGCAGCGGGAGACAGGCAGCGACACAGATGTCGCTCACGTACGACACTTCCGTAACTATACTTCCGGTTGTGTTTTGTCGCCTGAAGCTGTCGCGCGCTGTCGGTCGCTTCTGTCGCTCACGTAGTACACGGCCTTACTACAGATTGTTTCGTTGGAATAAAATTTTCTCACTTAATATTTTGTCAATTGGGAAAGTGAATAAACTAACTTTAGGTCTTGACTCGTAATTAACTTTGCAGGCAGGAACACAACACTTCCTTGGCATTACATAAACAGTCATCAGAACGACCAACACACGAAACGATCTACACAGTTAGCGCGGGCTACAAGTGTGGCCGCCAAAGCAGCTTCAAACTTTCAGTATTCCGGCCTTATTCACAGGTAGCGTTGGTTGTAGGCAAGTACCGGTTCTGCTGCTTCAGGCGTCATGCTGGAAGCAACTCAAAAGCTGTGGCGGCTCGCGTGTGGGCATTGCAGCAGCACCCCCCTATTTCCTTTTTTTTAAATTGTGGCAAGGACTATGGGACCAAACTGCCGAGGTCATCGGTCCCTAGGCTTACGCACTACTTAATCTAACTTAAACTGACATGCTAGGGACATCACACACACCCATGCCCGAGGGAGGACTAGAACCTCCGACGGGGGAGCCGCGCGAAACGTGACAAGACGCCCAAGACCGCACGGCTATCCCGAGAGGCTACCCCCTATTTACACGTGTTATTATCGGCAACTTTTAACAGTAGGTTGGTGCATAAGTTCGTGGCGTTTTTGTTTTTCATGTTGGTATTCCCGTTGTTATGGTTTTATTTAACGATTCACATTTCTTTTTTGTAGTTCACTGTTGCTGTTTGAGCTTACTTAGTGGAGAAATCGGAACATTTGCGCCGTGTATGGGGATAATTCCAGTGTTCAGAGCAATACAAGAAAATGATTTTCTCGTTCCAAGCAGATCCGTTTTGAAATTAGTGACTCACCACGTCCAGGAAGACCTTCCGGATTTGATGAAGATCATTTAGACTCATTAATCCGCAACAATCGGCGTCTGTGTACTCGAGAACTAGCAAATGCGACGAACTGCCATCATTCCACCATCGTGCGACATTCTCATGCAACGGGGGAGGTTAAAAAGTCGGGCGTATGGGCAGCGCATGCTGTAAGCCAAAATCATAACAATGAGCGGATGCCTACATGTGCGTCTCCACTTGCTCGTCATCAGCACCGACCATTCCTATCCAGTATCTATACTGGTGATGAGAAATGGTGTCTTTTTGCCAACGCAAGGAAAAGAAAGGACTGTTTGAGCCCAAACAATGCAGCAACTCCCTGTACAAAGATCTGCGCGCATCCACTAAAAGATAATGTTATGTATCTGGTGGATCAGCGGCAGTGTGGTGTACTACGAACTGTCTCTCCGAGATGTAACCATCACTGCTGACATTTATTGTCAACAACAAAGACGTCCTGCAGATGCAGTCCGAGGACAACGACCAGGAAGACTGCGTGAAGTCATGCTAATCCACAATAACGTCCGCCTTCTTTCTTCTGGACTGACAAAAAATATTATACAGGAGTTGCGTTGGGAAGTCATTGTGCACTCTCCTCATTCACCTCACCTTGCGCTTTCAAATTTTCAATTTTCCGCTGTCTATCGAAAACTCTTGAAGGAACTTCCTTTCTGGATGAAAATGCGGTCCGTAACTTCGTTTGACGAGTTCTCCGCCTCAAAACTACGTGATTTTTAAAGTTGCAGAATCGAAAAGTTACTGCAACGTTGTCAGGCTGTTGTAAATAGTGAAGGAGGACATATTATTGATGACTGAAGTCTCGTATGTGTTTCTGTTCTGTTTATTACACTCACGGAAAAACGATATGAATTTATGCAACAACTCAATATACTGAGTCCTCTTTTCTTTATACTTTCTTTATGCGGGGTATTTCAAAACGAATATACGAGTTTTAAGGTTTTGTAGAATTGCTTACATTAACTTCCAATTTCAAACAATACATGAAATGAAAGAGCAACTCTACCAATCGATAGCCGAGTATTTCTGGAGTAATTGTTACAACAATGCTGTTTCTAAGTTCGGGTAGGTCAGCTGGCAGCGGGGGCAATTAAATATGATCCTTTATGAATCCACCAAAGGCAAAAATCGCATGGCATCACATGATCATGTCTTAACGTGGAGATCATGCGAAACGAGCTCTGTAATATAGCCCCTTGAGGTCAAAGTTAACACCAGTGTAGAATTTGTAAAACTTTATTTTTCGTTTTATTGACTTAAAAAAATGCTACGAACCTTCTAAAATACGAGGCAGAAAGTCTAACCCCGAAAAAAAAAGTTCGACCGAATCCCGATCTCCTCCTTTGGAGCCTCGGATGATTCGAAACGGCCTACCTGCGGCTACTCTATACCCCCTCTAGTGTCTGAGTATAATCAGAAACATTTCAGAGCAATAATACGTTACTTTCAAGTCAGCAAGCGTCAATACGTGTACGAAAACAACGGTTCTTTCGCTCCGAATCTTGATTTTTGTGTATAGTATTAACTTTTGATAGTTTATTTGCTATCTTATAGTGTACAGTTTTGCCTTTCAAGTAAGAACGAGTGGTAAGAAACTGTACTTAGCAGAAAATGTACGAAAACATCGTATCCAACTTGGCATTGAAGCAGTACCTCATGAGAGCGTCCAAAGAATAGACATTGGCCGAGACCAGTTCGCAAGAAATTGAAAGACAATGACCAGTATTTTGTTGTGAACTGCGAATTGAGCTATAGGATTATGAATGTTGTTGCGCTTGTCTTGTTATTTCTCAATACCTGAATAGTAAAATGTGCAACTGAGATATCGCCTTGCAATAACGAAGTCCTCATCGCTTAGGTTTCACAACAATTATTGCTTGTCCAAACTGCCCAGAAGCTGTTATACTATATAGTAAGTTTATTCGGAACGCATATGAAATCAGCTGTCGAATTGTCTTAGTAGTGCACCTGGTTGGAGTAGGATTAAAGGGAACTGTGAAGTTTTGCGCGTTCATGAATTGCTGCGTGCGCTATTTCAGTCGTTCTATGATAATTTAGTGGATATGATTTCGATCACAACGGCCGAAGTACGACAGGCCAATGCTGGAACAGCAGATTAATGGTGAGGAGTAGAATTTTTTTCATTTGTTCCTGTCTATAGCTCATTTCCAAAAATTCAAAAGCATTTTCCTCGAAATATTTTGTATAGCTCGAATCTTTTTCAATCTTTCTATTTGAAAATTGAATCACTAGTGTGAAATAACATTTCACAGTGAAACCATAAAGCATTTTCGATTAGTTAATTTAAACAATATTTAATAACAAGAGACTGCACTTCCGTTGGTGAAAACTGAAAGTTATTATTCGAGCTTCGCCTGTTATACAAAAATCAATATTTCTAAAATTCCCTTCGTAGTTCACTAGCTGCACTCGTGCAGATTAGACAAATTGTATTTTTTCTTGTTTCAAATTGTCCACAGCTATAGTGGGTACCGCAAATTGCCACAAATTCAACGTGCATCAGGAGAAATACTGAAGTGTCGCAACTATGTAATATTTTCCGACAATTCTTCTTCGTTTTATACGTACCAATATACTCAGTAGTTACCTCAAGTATTATTTCTCTATCACCTTTCCTTACAACCAAAAATAATTATCACTAAAACGTTTTTTTGTTGCAATGGTTTTACCCCTTAGCCAATCGCGTACTGAGTTAAGCAAGTAGAGCGGCCCACCATCTTGCGCCAAATAAAGTTCTCCGATTCATCTTCTTCCAGTTGAGGAAAGAACGATAGTTCTAGAGCATCAAGATCAGAAACACCAGTTACTGCTGCTCACCGAGAAAGAGAGGCCCGTAAACTTACCGCTGGGAAATGGCACAAAAAATATTTGATTACGGCAGTCTCGTGGCAACTATATAATCTCGAGACAATTTTCTGATCCCGAGATATACTAAGTATGTACGTGCACATTTCCATTGACGTGAAATGACGATTAATCGGTAAAGAGGACATGGTGCAGAAAATCTTCATCTTCATGCGACAACGTTTCGTTCGCAAAGAAAACTGTAGTTGTAAGCTTGTAACAACTGTGACCGACAGGGATGTAATTGTAAGTATCTCCTTAAAAGTGCTTCTCTAGAACTGCTAAGTCACGACTAGCTTTTCCAACTGATTGCTCGGGGCTACGTATGGGGGACTCTCACTCACTCACCGCGTTTCTTCAGTCATTTTGAGCCGTTCCATACTGTTCATTTTGAAACACCCTGTATTTCTGCAATATATAACATTGAAGGGGAAACGTATGAGAAAATACAGGATACGTATAAGTTAATCTAACTTTTATTATTTGAGAGATAATTGAACCAAATTTTGCATATATTGTCAATATGTTATTGGCTGTAAACTGGAGATTTTTCAATTTTGTTTTTGTCAAATAACTTGATCAGGTTATTTCTGGATAATTTTAGAACACGTGCTATGACATCAGAAACATTTTCTCAAAGGTTACTTTACGTATCATTTACAAAACGTTATAGGTTATTCTTAGTAATTAGATGAACAGATCTGTCTACTGGTTTTTTAATATCAATCTTAGAACTTTGGCAACAGTTTTCTTTTCAATTTATATATATGATGCATATCAATTTTTATTTTAAAAAAATTAAATAAATTTGACAGTAATGGACTCTGAAAAATTTTGTACCACAAAGACTTGCGTTATAGTATGCACACAGTCTGTAGCAAATTTCACGTCTTTATCTACAATGGTTCAGCAGAAAATGTTCCTTATACAGGGTGATTAACGAAGATATTCAAATATTTTAACATGTTGTTCTACAAGTAAAAGTAAAGAAAAAAATTCATATAAACATAGGTCTGCAAATGTTTAGTTACGGAGCTAATAAAAGGTTTTGGCTAAAATTTAGCAACTTCCCTAAAGTGAAGCCATCGCAAAACTGTACGAGGTTAAAGTAAAGCACGATTTCCATTTATTTTTGTTGATACTGGTCTGGTGAATCTAATAAAACATGCCCCGACGTGTACCTGCAGTAGTTTTCCAGAACATCCAGAGAAGCAAATTTTATTACACAAGTACATTTGTATTATTTCCATTAAAAATGTATAAACATTTATATCATTGTTGGCAACCGTTGGTGAGTTGGTTCAATCGTTTCCTAACCTATACAACTTCCTTAACACTGAGCTTTGTTTTTCCCGGTTTAACATGAATTCACGGGTGCTATGGTATTAATGAAAGCAGACTATCTGACACGTTCATACAGCTTCAGTTAACGTTATTACCATCATTTTTCCAAAAATAAATTCTGTACAACTTCTGTTGAAAACTTTGGGCAATTGTCTGGAATTTAAAAAACAAATTGTGCCAAGTAGTTCATGAATTAAAAATTTTACGAAATTAATTCTTTGCTTCTCAGGATGTTCTAGAAAACTACTGCAGATACGAGTCTGGGACTGGTTTTATTAGATTCAGCAGATCAATTACAACAAAATAAATGGAAATCGTGCTTTACTTTAACCTCGTATAGTTTTTCGATGGCTTCATATCAGCGAAGTTGCTAAATTTCAGGCAAAATCTTATATCAGCCGTAACTCCGTAACCAAACATTTGCCAACCTATGTTTATATGAACTTTTTTTATTTATTTTCACTTGTAGAATAACATATTAAAGTACCTGTATATCTTTGTGACTCACCCACTTCACTGAAAAACGGAAGCTTCGGTAAATGCAGAAAAAATATTTACTAACTTTAGTGCTAGAAACAAGTACCTTAATATTGGCCGTAACGAAACATTTGGTCTTTTTCGTCTTCATTTAGCTTTTTTCTTTTAGTCTGATGCTTGTAGTGTCCCCTATTATCAATATACTGCTCTGTCATTTCAGATCCAACAGGAGACGCATAAACACTTAGTCAATATTCTTCAGTAGATTTTCAGCGAAGTTACCTGCTTCAAATCCTAGTATCAGTGTTACTATTATTGAACATCGGGAAAGAGTTCAAAATGTGAAAATGTATGTGAAATCTTATGAGACTTAACTGCTAAGGTCATCAGTCCCTAAACTTATACACTACTTAACCTAAATTACCCTAAGAACAAAGACTCACACCCATGCCCGAGGGAGGACTCGAACCTCCGCCGGGACCATCCGTACAGTCCATGACTGCAGCGCCTTAGACCGAAGGAAAGAGTATTATGCATAAATGTCAGTAATACTATGAGTATATGAGCAAAATGTTGTCTTTGACCGTCTCTTCTAAATGAAATTACCAAAACTTTCGTTCTCGTTTGTATTCCGTTATATGTGCATTTCTTTAATAAATTGTAATTAATCGTATCGTAAATTGGCTCAAAGCCTTCTTTACTCTGCTGGCAAGAAATAGTAACATATCGCAAACAAGAACGCAGCCATGTACAAAAGGAAGCGTGGTACTGTGCATTGGTTGAAAGAAAGTGACTTTCACCTCACTTCTAGCGTGAATTTAACTCTGAAAATTGGAGACAATACTTTTAAATGTTACAGAAGTATCTGGTGGGGAAAAAATTCACCATTTTTTTCTAGTTTTACGAACATTCCCCCTTAAGCTCAATGTCAGCGTTTTATGGAAAAGATTCCAAAATATCTGCATGGAAACTACGTTTCGCAGTTCCAGCGGTGTGGTGTTTGGCTGCAGCTCACATGCTCGCATAGGAAGCTGTTCGAGAGGCTGCGTAGTGGGGAGACGACAAGCAACCGCGTATGGCCGCCCGCCGACACTGGCGTGGTCATGTAAGACAGCATTTTTACCCTCTTCTTTGCTCTATGCGCCTTGCTGTAGCCAAAAAACTTTGTATCATATTCTTGTATGTGATAAAGTGGGGAATTAAACTATTATCCTATTATCCTTCTAGCGATTCTATTTGATTCCTTATTTTTCGTTCTTTTATTTTACAGAAAACGTTAACCATGCCCTTACATCGCCAAGAGGTAAGTTCGGTGACTCTTAGTGAACTTCAGCAGCTTCAGTTTTCATAAATGTCTTTCAACGAGAGTTCGTTCAATACCTGATATTCTAGTATATCAGCCAGGCATAAGTATCGACAAAAATATATTCGTAGCTTTAATTATGAGTGGTAAGAGCTGTGATGTTGGCTTAGCGACTGTGAAGTAAAAAATACATCGTTTTGCTTTTCGTGTTTGCAGGTAATGTACTGTGAACAGAATATAGTTGTAGAAATGTAAAAAAGAAAAAAGCTGAAAAGCATGAAAAGTTAAAGAATCACGTTGACAATGTAGTTTCACTTTCATTATTAGGAACCGTAAAATTAAAAAGAATCATATTGGGGCACAGAGGCTTCCAAAAAACAGGAGAACGAAGACTTCAGTAAAGATAATCCTTTATAGGGAAGGTAAGTTCTGCAATCAGTCTGAATGCCGGTTCTCTAAATTTTCTCAGTAGCGTTCCTCAAAAAGAACATCGGCTTCCCTCCCGCCCCCCCCCCCCCCCCCAACCCACCGCCCGGAATTCACATTTTTCCTGAAGCATTTCCCTAACACTTGTGTGTTATTCCAACCTCCCAGTCCGTCTCTGAACTGCTTCGATGTCTTCCTTTAATCCGACCTGGTACAGGTCCCAAACACTCGAGTAGTACTCTAGAATAGGTCACGCCAGCGTCCTATACGATGTGACCTTTACAAATGAACCAGACTATCCTAAAATTCTCTCATGAAAACAAAGTCGACCATTCGTCTTCTGTAGTAAAATCGACACATTCTTGTTCCATTTCATGCGGCCTTGTAACATAATGCCAAATATTTAAACGACGTGGCTGTGTCAAGCAGGACACTCGTAATCCTGTATTCGAATGTTACTGGTATGTTTTTCCTACTCATCTGCATTAACTTACATATTTCCACATTTACAGCAAGTTGCTGTTCATAACACCAACTATTAAGTTCGTCTAAGTGATCATGTATCCTCCCATGGTCACTCAACTTCTACACCTTCCCGTACACCAAAGTGTCATCAGGAAACAACCGCAGATTGCTGTCCACGCTGCCCGCCAGATACGTATACAGAAAATAATAGTGGTCCTGGGGCACTCCTGACGATACCCTTTGTGGGGCAGCTGGTAGAATTTAATGTGGAGGGGATTTGAAATTGAAAATATTTGTAAATTATTGTTCGCCGTCTTTTACGAGAGCCTGGCAACTATTTTTCCAGTCAGCAAGAAAGCGATGGAGGACATCATGACCATAGTTTCCAGTCTGCAAGCCCACATTCTTGTCCAGCCCACTAAAAAATGTAAATATCGTGTGAGTAGGGACTCCCATCAGGTAGACCGCTCGCCGGGTGTAAGGCTTTCGATTTGACGCCACTTCGGCGGCTTTCGCGTCGATGTGGATGAAATGATGATGATGATTAGGAGAACACAACACCCAGTCCCTGAGCAGAAAATCTCCGACCCAGGCGGGAATCTAACCCGGGCCCTTAGGAGTGACAGTCTGTCGGGCTGACCATTCAGCTACCGAGAGCGGACGTCCAGCCCACTGAAAGAATGTTTCTGTACTCTATTTGTTCATCGGGATCAGGACTATGATTATAAATGAAGATTTTGAGTTCGTATATCTAGTTAAGTTTAATGCGCACAACATGTAGGCTTAATATTCATTATGTTCATGCTGACAGGAAATCTCTCTGTCCTAAACAGCACTATGAGCAGAGGCGACCCTGCTGTAAGTTCCCACTAAATTGTCTTTCGCCCTGACTTCTAATAATCAAAATAAATGCTCGTCACAAAAATGGAATATAATTGTCACCACTTGCCACGCGGATTTGTTAAGTATCACGGACGACACACTAACAGCTACTTTTGCGAAATCTAAGCGATCCAGGATGGTGTACAGTCGTACAGTTCTCGCGAGTTTGCTGTCTATTACTACTGAAAATAAGCTTTTTGTAACAGTCTGTCTCTGAAGTCTTCCGAGGCAGCGCGCACTCCGGCGTTTCATTGACGCGGGTCTTACAATGGCTGAGTCCGAAGTGAAGCCTTATCTTGCCTCTGAGACTGTATTTACGTATGTGGTGCAGCGGCTGGCAAGGGGAACACCTGCTGTCTTCCACCTTCGCGCACGGTAGCAATCTCTAAACGGCTTTCTCGTACATACAGTTTTTAATAGCAGTGTTATGAATTGATTTAGAATCTTCATAAGTTTTGCATGAATGTAGGTACGTTGGTTGAAATCACAGAAAACGTTTAGCTCGCTTGTATAAAAATTTTGCTTTGTAGAATTTTTAGGACGGAACTGACAGTAGAATGTTACCTCTGAACTATAACTTTAAGAGATCTTGTATTGGTTGTTATTAACGTCACGGTCCTAAAATTTGTTATAGCTCTATTATATAATAGGTTTTCTCATGTGCTGTTGTAAGAGGCCCATGACTAATGGATTTATCGCTAGCGATTGCGTTGCCTGAGCAATGTAGTATAAGGTAAAAGCAGCCGTGAGCATATGTAGTTTGTTACAACTAAATTTGTACTATTGTTATATCAAGTCCGATGTAAATTTTTCAAAAAAAATCTTTTAATCATAATCTTTTTTATAAAATTAACTTTTTTGACAATCATTCATTTCAATCTAAAGAATTTACTAATTTCTGCAATCCATGGTCATCCCGATTATTGTAAAGAAAAATGTGTTGTTTCTTTCTATACATGACAAATCTAGTGGCCAGCATTGCACAGGGCTGTGCCAGAAAAATTCTTATAGGAACAGATATATACGTATTATCCGGCGACTTCATTGAGGTAAGAATTTTTAATTTATTCAGTATGATGTTTCAGGGCCATGACGCAGTACTGCTGACGTCCAAATTTAGCAGTTTAGATTCACAGTCAATTAATTGTAGAAAGGTTATATGTGAGCCACAATTTTTTATTGGGAGGTTAGTCACGTTATTATTGCGAGGTTACGGAATAATAAACCGTTGGGAGGTTACACTTGTCGACAACCTGTCAGGTTCGTATTTTTTGTTAATTTCTGAGAAGTATTCAGTTATATATCTGCTCCTATTTACTTAATGTTAAATGTAGTTTGCATCTGGCGCAACGCATTTACTAATTTGTCACTCCTTCTTTCGCAGATCATCGGCAATTTATTGCTCCTTGTTGTTATTATACTTGTTCCATTTTTGCTTTGTCTTTGTTTGATTTTGTGCTTATTTTTGTCTTGTGAAAATGCCGCGAGAAACTGCCAACAGTACATCGCGATGCGTAATGAGTGAAAAAGCCGACTTGAATAATTTGACTAATAATACTAGCGACACTCAGTATCATAATGATAATTCTCCAATAACAGATAATCAGTGCGTGCCGACCACCAGTAATGATTGTAATTTAAATGATGAGCAAACAAATTCAATCATGTCCACACTTAATTTAACGACAATTGATGACGCGGCACGTTCTGCTACAATGAACACTGCCCACTTTGACACACCTGATTTGCAAAATTTACACAGTGAACAGATAACTGTTTCTAACGAAGGTGAGCAATACACTCAAAGCACGTAATTTTTTTTTATTTCAATGTAGTGACCAACAGAGTACATCCAAATAGCAAACCTTTTCATGAGTCAGACAATGACCGAGTGGTTACACGAAATGTTACAAATGTAGATACACCATCGCGCAGTACAGGGAATAGAGTCGCTAATTTTGGCATGGATCAAGTTGTGTCATAATTGCTAGAACTCAATGAAAACCATGACAACAATTTCAAACAACTGAATGAATCGAACAAACGACTTAATGAAAATCTCAAACAGTCGAATGAAAAACAAGACAACAGTTATAGACAATTTAATGAGTCGAACAAACAACTTAATGAAAACTTCAAACAGATTAACGAACACATTACAGCCATTTCCGCGCAATGCAATGAAACTAAAGAACAATTACGTGAAGAAATTAAGGCTTGTGATAGGAATAGTAGCGAACAGTTACGTAATACCCTTGCAGCCGCAACAAAATTACTTAGAGATGAAATTAGTGCAGTTGCTAAACAATGTTCAGAAAACGCAACACAGTTACGCGACGAGTTTAAATTAATGACAGCAGAACTTTCTCGCACACGATGCGAAAGTAGACAAGAAATTCGAACAACAGAACAGCCAAATTGACGAACGTTTTAATCACCATCTACAAAACAGTGAAACGCGTTACCGTAAATTCATAGAGGAACAGAACAAAGTAAAGAAACAAGTCACGGAAACAATTACTGCACAGAGACAGGAAGATAAGCGTAAGTTGTTTACGAAAGCAAAAACATACGTAGACAACAACATTGCTACAGTATCAGACGAAATCAATACTATCAAACAGTTGAACATCGAACTGCATGATAAAATCTCCAATCTTAAAACAAAAACAGACACACACACAGTAGACTTTCAGACAGTGACCAACAGACTAGAACAATTAGAATTAATATAGGATCTTGATTCCATTAAAGCAGACGTTAAGAAATTAAAGAAAACCACATGTAAAATGCAAAAACAAAGTAATGCTTGTGACACGAAAAATGACGATCAGGTAAAAGCACTGACTGAAAAATATGATGAATTGGCCAGCCGTATTGACGTTATAGAAAATAACAATGACAACAAATCAGACGATACGTCGCCAATTTTGTTCAATCAAACACCCGAATTCCAAAATTTACAGCGGACAATCAGTGAGACAGGTTCGTCCAACAAGACATTGCGTAGAAACTTGTTATCTTTACAGCAAGAAGTTACAGAAATGAAAAATGTTTCAGCCTCTAATACGTCACAGCATATGCCACATCCTGAACATTTGTCACATTCACACTGCCAGTATAATTTAGGTAATGTACAGAGAGTACGTGACTTAGATTCTGAACAGACACAAATAGATTCTCATGCAATCTGCTCAGACATTCAGAGACGATAATTTTGATTACAAGCCCTTCCTATCCGTTAGGAAATTTAAAGTATTTAAAAATTCACAGATTCACCCTTTGGATTGGATACAACAATTTAGCTTTGCTTTTCCACCAACTTGGCCCGTAACACACAAACTTGAATTTATTTGCAATTTTTTGGAAGGCGAATCGGCAACTCGTATCAGACCGATCGCGAAACAATGTTATTCGGCAGAAGAATTTCAGAATGCTTTTCTGTCAGCGTATTGGTCGAAGACGACACAGCGCGGAATCAAGGATCAATTAATTAGCTTACCGAATTATGAGAACTCAAATTTTCCCACTGTCACGCAATTTTTTGAACACATGGTCCAACAAAACCAATACTTAAGGGGATACGGAATCGGATTTTGGGTTAAAAAATCGAATTTTTTTTTATTGGCGTATTATATTCTGCCATGTTTCCTCTTTAAAATGACGTATCATACATAGCTCTACTACAATTATAACTATTTTATTTTTATATATTTGTAAGATCGGGTATTGCGCTTTAGTTATACACGTCTCTCGTGGCTGACCATGAACTTTTTGGCAGTACCTTTAAAGTGACATGAATTCAAATATCCCGGTTTCCAGCGACTATTTATACACTAGTTGCCCGAAAATGTTTCTCTCTGGTTTCCTCAAGTTACTCTTTGACTTTGTGGCGGGACTGTTTTGTAAACAGTGTGATATAAGAAAGTAGTTGTTGTTGAGTTATTTCGTATTTAGTGCTTCATTTTTCGCAGTGAAAATGCCTAGAGCTGAAGCAAAAGTATTTAAAAAGCGTGTGAACTGGCAAAAGAAAAGAAATAATGATTCATTAGCAAAGCAAAGCAGTTCATCATCATCACTGTTGGAAAATGTGAATCCACTTATTACTGATTTGCCGAACGAACTTACACCAAATGAAAACAGTGCTTCTCATAAAAAACTAAGAGATTTGGAAGAGAAATATAATTTACTTGATAGAGGGAATGAAGTTTTTGAACTCATTGATACGAATATATTGTGTGAAGCTCTTGAAAACAGTTTGTGCTGCAAAAAATGTCATGGAAACGTTTCTCTGAAAGTAGAATCCCATGTTGGCCTGGCTGCCCAGTTTAATTTAATATGCAGTGTTTGTAAATACAGCTGTAAGTTTCCAAGTTCGGTTTCAGTAACTGTAAATAATGGATACAAGAAAACTGAACTTTATAGTGTAAATATTAGGTTAGTTTATGGATTGCGAGCAATTGGTAAGGGCAAAGCAGCTGGTGATATGCTATGTGGTGTTCTAAATCTTCCAAGTGCACCTTCAAAGTTTGAAGCTTACAATTATGTACTAGGATCTGCAGTTGAAGATGTAGCACAGAAGTCAATGCAGGTTGCTGTGGAAGAAGCAGTGGAAGAAAATGACGGCAGTCGTGACCTCACAGTGGCGTTTGATGGCACGTGGCAGAAAAGGGGCCACACCTCCAACAATGGTGTTGTAACAGCAACTAGTGTTGATACTGGCAAGGTTATTGATGTTGCAATAATGTCTAAATACTGTAGGTGCACAGGCAGGCTGAAAAATGAACACAGTGATGACTGTATTGCTAATTATTATGGTAGTAGTGGTGGCATGGAGGTTGCTGGGGTGAAGAAAATTTTTCATCGCTCTTCACAGTGGTATAATGTTCTCTATGTCAAATATCTGGGAGATGGTGACTCTAAAGCATTCAAAGAAGTTTTGGAAAGCAAACCATATGGGAACAGTGTAAATATAAGCAAACTTGAATGTATAGGACATGTGCAGAAGAGAATGGGTGCCAGGCTGAGAAGGTTAAAATCAGTTATGAAAGGGAAAAAACTAGATGATGGGAAAACCTTGGATGGCAGAGGAAGATTGACTGATTCCATAATAGACCACATTCAGAACTGCTATGGCCTTGCAATCAGGCAAAATACAGGCAATCTTGAAGAAATGAGGAGAGCTATATGGGCTTTATATTTCCACACCGCATCCACGGATGAGCATCCACAACATGGTTTGTGCCCCAAAGGTGAAAACAGCTGGTGTAAATACAATAGGGGACTAACAACAGGAGAGAAATACATTCACCACCACAGTCTACCATCAGCCATCATGGCAGAAATAAAGCCCATTTTCAGAGATCTGGCTGACAGAAGTCTTCTGATGAAATGTCTTCACGGAAAAACGCAGAACCCCAACGAGTGCTTGAATAGTGTGATATGGCATCGTCTCCCAAAAACAGTGTTTGTCGGAATTAATACACTACATTTTGGTGTGTATGATGCTGTGGCAACCTTCAATCTTGGAAATATAACTAAATGCCAGGTCCTTCAAAAGTTGGGTATGTGTGTTGGTTCCCGTACGGTACGTGCTATGTTCTTTTTAGATCAGCACAGACTAAGGCATGCTGATATTATAATCAAGACATTAGTGAAAAAAGCAAGACAGGTGCAGAGGGGTGCCAAAAGAAGACTTGAAGATGATTATGAAGACTGTGAAGGGGGTATTAGCTACGGATCAGGAATGTTTTAATCTTCTTTCTCCGTTTCCCGTAAGTTTACTTTTTACTTCATCTAGGAACATTATCTCAGGTACTGGTCAACCTAGAAGTCTGAAATTTTTATGACGTAGTGACATAGGTCCCTATTACATACTGAAACAACGATTTTTTAATTACTTGATTTACAAAAGACTTAGGGGTGATAGTCTAGTAAAAAGCGATGGAAAAAATTTACTTAAAAATAAATGTACAATATCTCTGTAAGAAAAGACTTTGACAATAAACTGTTGTTTCAGTATTGTTGTAACATATGAATGCACATACAGTAAAATTTTTACCTCTCTGTCTCCAGTAGTTTGTGAGAAAATGTTCCCTATAGTAGGCATATATTAACATTGCGGGGATAGGTGATTCCGTATCCCCTTAAGTGAGCCATACAGTGAATCTGCAGTTATTCAATTATGTATTTCTAAATTACCACGATCGTTAAGAGTGTCACTTTTAACGGGTCAGCAGAAAGAAAATATTTCGGCATTCAGAGATCTGTTACAGCTTTCGGAAGTTCAGCAATCAGACTATTCCTTCATAAACAAAAATTTTTCACAACATAACAAAGGCCAACAAGCATAGAGTAATTTCAATCAGGCACGCAATTTTAACAGCAAAGGTGACAGACACTTCAGGAACGACAACCACAAGAACTTTAATAACAGACTAAATTTTAATTATCAGTATCATCAAAATTATCAGCAACAGCAAACACGTTTTGGTAACAATAGAGGTTTTTCCCCACAACGACAACAAAACCAGCCGGTTAATACACCTAACCAACAATGTGGTTTGCGGGGTCAACCAAGTTTTAATGTTTTGCCCCCTACACGCTCCGCTAAATAGTAACACACAGCAACAAGGAAATCAGTACGTACAGAAGACGCGTCATTTCAACTCCTATCGCAACGCGCCGTATAGTAATGACTATCATGACAGACGTAAAAGTAATGAGAATAGTTCTCAGCGCACGTACAATAACAGTAGGTTTTATCAGCAGCAGTATCTATCATCCACGACCACAGATTATCGTGAATGAACCAGACAGTCGATATCATCTCGAACCTAATACGTCAGGACGAAATAACAGTGCAGTACAGATAGTCGAAATGCCACAGCATCCTCCCGCAAATAACAGCACCTCAGAAAGAATTTGACTAGATACAGTACAGGTTGCATCTTCCAGCAACGTAAGCAATACTTTTGATAAACAGAATCTTATTCACAAAAATGTTATTACTTTTGACGACATCCGAGACACACTTTTGCATTAAAACCAGTTATACAAAAAATCCACCCTGTTATTGAAGTAAAGATTGGATCATCCACATTTTCAGCAGTAATCGATTCTGGATCACCTATGTCAGTTATAAATGAAGAAACTTTCAACAAATGTAAAAAAAAAGAGAATAGTTATCCTTCGTTGCCATTAGGCAAAACTAAAGTAAAAGGTGCAATATCTGGTAAAGAAGTAGATGTAAAATTACAGACACTCTTATCATTTTGTATTGCAGGTCATACGTTCCACCCAAATTTTTGGGTTGTTCCCTTATTGACAACAGACGTTATTTTAGGTACGAATTTTTTGGTACAGCACGACGCAATTATTGACTTTCAAAATTCCTATTTAATGTTAAAGGATAAAAAGATACAACTGGCATTAGAATTTCAGCACGCTTTATCTGCAGAAGAACAAGCAGTTAATCGAACAGAGGTCATTTCTACATCACGTAACATAGACTGTCATCTCACATTGTTCACAGATACGTATGTACACAGCTATAATACACCAGACGAAGCCGACTATGAAGTTATGCATATGATTTCTGAGAAAGTAAAACAGAGCAACGCAAATACAGTTGACGAACGTATTCAGCTACTCAAAATTCTTTTGCAGCAAGCTCCAGTTTTTGACAACATCCCTGGTACCATGTCCGGTTTTATGTATGAATTTCATGTTAAACAGCACGACACATTTAAAGCCAAACATTATCCTATTCCTTATATCCACAGAGAACAAGTTACGAAAGAATTGCAAGCTATGCTTGACCAAGGGATTATTGAACCGGCAGTTAGTCCGTACATAAACGCGCTCCATATTGTTAAGAAAAAGGATGGTTCACTTCGTCTCGTACTTGATTCCCGTCATGTCAGCGACATTATTAATGATGAAACAGATCGTCCACAGACACTAGAAGAACTTTTGCAGAAATTTCATGGTACTGTTATTTATTCCACATTAGATTTGAAATCGGGATTTTGGCAATTTCAGCTCCATCCGAAGTGCAGAAAGTACACAGCGTTTCTCTGTTTTGGTGACATCAGTTTTGCAAATTACCATTTGGTCCAACAATTTCTTCAGTAGCATTTATTCGCGATTTGAATACTATACTTCCTACAGTACTTAAAGACAGAATAACACCATATGTAGACATCCTTATTGTAGAAACTAACTGATCTGAATACAATTTGATTCTTGACAACTGTTGCAAACTTTTCATACACAAGGACACACAGTTAATCTTTGCAAATCGCACTTTGGAAAAACTTCCATAAAATTTCTTGGACATGTAATTTCAGCAGAAGGCATTGCGCCTGACCCGGAAAAACGTCAAGCTTTACGTGACATTACTGTTCCAACGACGAAGAAACAGCTACGCAGCTTTCTGGGATTAATTAACTTTTTTAGTAAATTAATTCATTACTCTGCTTTAGACACCCCTAAATTATGCCAATTGACGGGGAAAAACACTATTGGCTCCTGGGATAGGCAAGCACAGTCTGAATTTTTTAATTTGAAACATGCCTTTTTGAACGCACCACTTTTATCACACCCTGATCCTACCAGAAATTTTTCCACTACCACCGACAGTTCTAAATCCGCTTTAGTTGTACACATTTTCAGGAAATTGAAGAAGGCAGTACTACAGTAATTAAAAACATCGCTTTTGCAAGTCGCATTCTGTCACCTGCTAAAAGCAATTATTCTGTTATAGAACTTGAAGCATTATGTGTTGTATGGGCATTTACCAGATTTAGGCATTTTCTTTATGGAAGACATACTACCGTTTACACAGATCATACAGCTATACAGTTTTCACTTTCCGCTAAATTCACACATGACAGATTAAGTAGATGGAAACTCTATTTACAGGAATTTAATTTTACAATTGTTTACATTCCCGGTACACAAAAGATGGTAGCAGACGCACTATTCCGTTCTCTCAGCAACAATCAGCAAGATATTGCAACCAACTTCTGCCAAGCAAATTTTAGCGTCATATATATTCAAGAAGTTGCATTTGAAAATTTCATTTCGTCGTCATTACGAGACATAGCACAAGAGCAGAGAAAAGACAACGTATGGAAAGAAATTAAACACCTTTGACAGGATAGTAATAACGTTACCATTAGAAAGCATTATACTGTACGCAAGAACATTCTGTTTCGCCGCTCTCACCCTGACAGCAACAACTGGTTATTGTGTATTCCTGACGAACTTGTCAACAAATTAATCCGGTATACTCATTTAAGTTACGCACATTATGGAGCGACAAAATGTTTTCTTATACTGAGACAGAACTGTTATTTTGCCAACATGGAGAAACGTATTCGATGAGTTTTAGCGTCATGTAAAATCTGCCAGAAAGCTAAATCAGACACGACTTCAGATATTCCTCCGTTATATCCCATTGTACCGATGAAATTGAGACATATGGCCGCTGTAGACATTTTTGGTCCGATTCCCAGATCTAATAGAGGTTTTTGCTACATCTTTGTCGCTGCTAAATTTATTTCGAATGCGTTTGTAAAACATTTTTTATTCCATGTAGGGCATGTATTGAAAGTATTTTCCGACAGTGAATCACAATTTCGATCTGCGATATGGACACGTATGTTCTAGCTAGAAACATTTCTCCAATCTATATATCCAGGTATAACGTTTCTTCGAACTCTTCTGAATGACTGATGAAAGAAATTGGTAAACTATGTAGAATATACTGCCATAAAAGACATATTGATTGGGACACATACATACTCTCATTCCATGATGTAATTAACTCCATAACAAATGAATCTACTATGCTATCTCTGACTGTTATATTGAAAAATGTTGAACCACCTAACAAATTTAAAGAATTAGTATCTTTTCCTACATCTCGTCGACTACGCCACCATGAAGTAATTGACATTGCGCTCAACAACATCAAACGTGCCGCAGTGCGCCGGATAAGACAGCAAAAACAGGTTTGTACACGCTGTGACTTCCACATAGGACAGAAGATATTAGTACGCACACAGTATTTAGCCATCAGAGGAAAGAATAGATGCAGTAAATTTGAGGTTCTAAACGCAGGTACATATATAATTTGCAACATTCCTCACCCCAATGTAGTACTTTGAGAACCAGAAGAACCAAGGGCAATCACCATATTTCCAATATTAAACCCTTTATTGAATGAACATACTTTACGATTTGTCACACTGGATTGCCATTTGCAGATATTTATATGAACGCTTACTGATGATGATTATATTTTTTCCTGGCAAGTGCCTAACAGGGTAAGGTTAGCAGGTCGCTTTTCTTGTCGTTATATATCAGACCGTGCACATGTTCCTTTCTTTTTATGTATATATGATGATTTTCCTATTGAAAGTAGAATTTTCTCTGTATGCACCATAAAATCTTTAAGATGTATCAAACAATTAGACTTTGACATTTTTGTCTTATGATATCTCAATATCTTGAGTATTCTACATTTTTTGCTACTACATTATGATATTGTGTGTATATTTTCGCAAATGAAAACTGTCTATGTTTTTGACCTAATATGTTTTCTGTCGTGCTGTGCCGTATGCTTAGTTATATCACTAGAAACAAGTTTTCATATAGTGAGTATATGATTTAAATGCTAGATATTAATCCATAATCATCATTTTCAGAAAGAAATAACGTGTGAAAGAAATAAATTAAACAAACCACAGTGGTTTACTACGAAATGGAAATTTCACCATCGTAATGAACGAAAGAAAATGCAATACCTTGTCATGAGGAGTAAATGGACCAGAACTAACAAGAATATACTATACACACTGTATGGTAGCAGTCTTGAATAATTATTTTTCTTTCAGAATACTAGGCGATTATTGCAGCCTGACAGACAGAACTACACATGTCAATTTTAGTGATGAAATATGCTAGAAGTAAGAAACTCTATAATATACGAAATAATGTATGAATAATGAATAGTTATATGAGAAAAATAGTGATATGAATATGAATAATGAATAATGAAGTCTCTATTTTTGCAGATGATAATAAATGATGATGAATAGTTGTATGAAGAAAATGGTAATATGAATAATGAAGTTTTTTTTTTGCAGATGATTGTAATGATGAAGTTTATATTTTTTTCCATTAATTAAGAGATGCTATGTAGTTATTTAAGTATTTGTTACAGTTCTTTTTGACAGTATGTCATATGTCGCGTAGTATAATGTCAGATACAACACTTATTTCGCTACACCTTGACTCTGATGAACAGTCGCCGTCGAGGACAAAATACTGGGTTCTATGACTCAAGTAGACTTAGAGCCACTCACAGTTCTGGGAACCTATTCCGTACATTCGTTAATAGTCTGCAGTGGGTTACCTCGTCAAATCCTTTTCGGAAATCTAGAAATATGTAATAGTTCGCAATATATCATGTGAGAAAGGGGCAAGCTGAGTTTAACACGAGCGATGCTCCCTAAAACGTCACTGATTTGTGGACATAAGCCTTCCGGTCTCGAAAAAATTTATTATATTCGAACTCAGAATATGTGATAGACTTCTTCAGCTATACAATGCTAAGGATAATGGGCTATAATTTTGCCAATCTGTTCTTTCACTTTTCTTATATATATCAGATAACAGCGCTTTTTTCCAGTCGCTTGGGGCTTTGAGCTGAGCTAGAGTTTCGGTATAAATGCGAGTTAGGTGAGGGGTAAATGCCGTAGAGTAGTCTACGTAAAACGGACTGCGATTCCATCCAGAACTGTAGAATTATTTGTTTCCTCCTATTTCAGTTGCTCCAGAAGTGCTTAGTACTATGTCATCCATACGGGACTCTCTGCGATGGTCAAACGACGGTATGTTTGGACGATTCTCCTGCGTGAACGGCTTCTCAATCGTGAAATTTAAAACTGCGTCTTTCAATCTGCTGTCTCAACTGCCACCCGAAACTGGTCGATTAGAGACTGGATGGAAGCCTTAAGGCTATTTACCGATTTTACGTAGGGTCAGAATTTTCTCAGGTTCAGGGATTGATCTTTTGCTAAGGTATGACGGTGTTAATTGTTGTAAGCTTCGCTCGTAAAGCTTTTCACAGACATGCGAATCTCCACTAATATTTGAATGTTGTTATTTGCCTGTTCTCTTTTGAACTGAGAGTGCAACAGCCTCTGCTTCCTCAATACTTTTCGAATTTCGTTGCTAACCAACGGTTGGTCTTTACCGTCCTTAATCTACTTAATAGGCACATAGTTGCAAGAGCACCATTTACAGTCTGTTTAAACTTTGCTCATGTTTCCTCTATGTCCATTATACTGGAAGTAAATGATTTCAAATCACTCTTTAAGTGAGATGCTAACACCTGCTTATCTGTTCTTTCTAGCATGAGTTACATGAATAACTTACTAGCAGACATCCTTGGAGTTGCACGGATCACACCAGTATCCAAGAAAGGCAATAGCAGTAATCCACCATATTATAGGCCCATATCATTAACGTCGATATGCAGCAGGATTCTGAAAGATACATTGTGTTCGAACATTATGAATTACCTCGAAGAGAGTGGTCTATTGACACATACTCAACAAGAATTTAGAAAATATCATTATTGTGAACTTATACAACAAGCACTTTACTCACACGGAGTGCTGATTGCTATTGACAACGGATTTAAGATTTATTTTGTATTTCTGTATTTCCAGAAGGCTTTTGACACTGTACCACACAAGCGACTTGTACTGAAGTTGCGTGCTTAGGGAATATCGTCTCAGTTATGTGACTGCATTCGTGGTTTCCTGTCAGAGAGGTCACAGTTCGAAGTAACTGACGGAAAAAAATCGAGTAAAACAGAAGTGATTTCTGGCGTTCCCCAAGGTAGTGTTATAGGCCGTCAGCCATTCCTTGTCTGTATAAATGATTTGGGAGGCAATCTGAGCAGTCGTCTTAGGTGATTTGTTGATGATGATGTCGCTTATTGTCTAGTAAAGTCAAATTGCAAAATGATTTAGGGAAGATATACGTATGGTGCGAAAATTGGCATTTGACCATAAATAATTAAAAGTGTTAGGTCATCCACATGAGCGCTAAAGGGAATTCGTTAAGCTTCGGTTACTAGATAAATCAATCAAATATAAAGCCCGTTAGTTCAGCTAAATATCTAGGAATTACAGTTACGAACGATTTAAATTGGCAAGAAGACATAGAAAACGTTTTGGCAGAACACTTAAAAGATGCATCAGATCAACTACAGAGACTGCCTCACAACCCTTGTCCGTCCTCTTTTGGAGTACTGCACGGAGTACTGTGCGGTGCACATCGAGAAAGTTCAAAGAAGAGCAGCATGTTTTGTGGTATCGAGAGATAGGGAAGAGAGTGTCATTGAAATGATACAGGATTTGGGTTGGACATAAAACAAAGGCGTTTTTCGTTGCGGCTGAATCTTCTCACGAAATTTCAATCACCCACTTTCTTCTCCGAATGTGAAAATATTTCGTTGACGCTTTCATAGGGATAGACGATCATCGTAGTAAAATAAGGGAAATCAGAGTTCGCACGGAAATTTATAGGTGTTCGTTTTTTCCCGCGCGATGTTCGATTTTCGAATAATAGATAATTATTGTGAAGGTGGTTCGATGAACCCTCTGCCAGGCACTCTGCGACTTGCTGAGTGTCTACGTAGCTGTAGATGTAGATGTACCAGAAACGCTATACAAGCCTTCTTGACTTATTTATCAACTTTCGTAACCACAGTTGCTCTAATAACATGATTATTAATCTCTCTTTACTGACGCCGTCGATAAGGTCCGGTCTGTTTGCAGCTACAAGATGCAAGATATTTCCACTGAGTGTGGGATGGAGAACCAACTGATCAAGACAGTTCCATATTCGCATGACAGTCAAGGCACCCCTACCAACGTGCGCATCAGTATCGTGGGTTCGATATCCCACGACTCTGCTTCTGCTAAGTTCCAACACGTTCTTGTAGATATTCCCCATTCTCATACGAAGAACAACATGGATCATTTAACAAACAGCCGAGTAAGAGACGTTATTTCTGAATGAGGAATGCACTGTGCGTGACTGAGTGTGTAATTCCATTCATGCAAATTTGACATTTCTTGTGCGATGCCTTCATGGTATTGCTGTTTTAATGGTACTGCAGGGTAGATCTGAATTGTGGGCACACACACTAACGAGCTAAAACATAATGAAAACTTACTTAATAACGCGTTGCTCCACTTGTGGAACAATACAGCAGCGATTCTCACTAGCATGACATCGGCAAGTCTTTGGTATGTCGTACCAGATGTGTAGGCCCAAGTCACCAAATTCAGCTGAATCACGAGCTGGTGTTTTGCGGGCGCGGAGCTGGCTCCAGATAGCATCCTAGATTACTTCCATCGGGCATATCAGGCCAACTTGATGGCCTTAACAACGACGTGAGTACACTAACGTGCTCCACAAACCATTATACCACGATTCTGGCTTTGTGAAACGGACAGTTATCCTGTTAGAATATGCCACCGCCGTCGGGGAATGCTTGAATGGATGCCACAGTAACGTCCACGTCGCCCGACACTGCCAAGGTGCCTTCCGTTTCTAACACAAATGCCATGGAAGTCGAGATGAATGCCCTCCAAGGCATAATACTACCTCTGCCGACCTTTTTCCATGGTGCAGTGCATGTGTCGAGCAGCTGTTCGCATGAATGGTGGCATATCTCGACATTACCATCAATGTAGTGTAACAGGATACATGAACCAAATGCAGCTTTATGGTTCCAGGGAGCTTTCCAAATCTCAAACATATGTGGTGCGTATATGCATACTGAAGTGATGACTGAAAATCTGTGTCAAGGTCGGGATTTGAACCAGGGTGTCCAGCTCACTAGGCAGATGCACTAACCACTACGCCACGCTTGGCATACGCCCGTTACACAACTGTATGCACTACCGCAGTGAATAGGAATTTAGATCGAGAAGGGAAGTTTACTAGGGTAGGCTGTACAAGTGCACGAAGTCACTGTGC
This sequence comes from Schistocerca serialis cubense, assembly GCF_023864345.2. Lineage (NCBI taxonomy): Eukaryota > Metazoa > Arthropoda > Insecta > Orthoptera > Acrididae > Schistocerca > Schistocerca serialis. The sequence goes on from NC_064644.1 coordinate 12,129,566, forward strand.
CAGGGTGGAGTAGTGATTAGTGCATTTGTCGAGTGAACCGGAGACCCAGCTTCGAACCCTGGACTTGGTGCAAATTTCATACATTGCTTCAGTTTTCATTCATACATCACAGATGTTTAGGACTAGAAAGGGTATCTGGAACCGCATAGTTTAATTTTATTAAAGCACCTAAGCCTGTGTTTCTGTCGGGATCCCCCATTTCGTTTGATGCTGAAGTGCTATTCCAGTACAGTAGAAGAGCCACTGCAATGGTGTTCAAGTTTAGGCGGAATACGATGTAGGCTGAGGCGTGAATGGGAATTTGGACTGAAAATGGGGGCGTGCGGGGAAAGTCCTTGCAATTGCACAAAGCCACTGTGCCAGGGTGGCGTAGTGGTTAGCACATATGCCTACTGAGCAGAAGACCTCGTTTCGAATCCCGGTCTTGGTTCCAATTTTCATTCGTCGCTTCAGTCTGCTTATATAAATCATACATGAGCCATATGGTGGAGGTAAAGGTTTTCGTTGATCCACAGTGCAATCGCGGAGATCCCATGACCATTGCAGTTGTACCTGACGAGGTCGTTGGGTCAACAAGGGAACACGTAGACGTCATCTGCTGCACTGCCCTACATTCGACATTCGACAGTGTGCACTGATTGGTGTAATCCGAAACACCTGTGTCTGTACCAGCATTGTACTTGTCAGAGCTGCCACAAACTGCATCCTGTCGTGTAAAACACGGAAGAAAAGCTTGTGCTGCGATGAGGCTTCGACCTCCAACACCTCTCGTGGTTTCACCATCGTTCAACCACTTACGACAGATACGACAGCAGCACACCAACAGCCGACAAGCTTTGCCGTTTCAAAGATGCACGTTCCCAGACGCCACGCCATATCAATCTGCCCTTCATCAATGAATGAAGACAGTGGGTTTTCCCATTTGTGTCCCATATCGTTGCTAGAATGCTGGTCCTTTCGTCTCTGCTTGCCTTACCGCGTCACACGTTCCCATACAACCACCAGGCGTCGTTCACTCTCGTGTTGGGTTGAGTTAATTTTTCATTTTTTTTGCCTCACCGAATGTAGAGGTGAAAAGTAAACATACGAGGTGCATTCAAGTTCTAAGGCCTCCGATTTTTTTTCTCCGGACTGGAAAGAGATAGAAACATGCGCATTGTTTTAAAATGAGGCCGCATTCATTGTCAATACGTCCCAGAGATGGCAGCACCGTACGGCAGATGGAATTTTACCGCCAGCGGCGAGAATGACAACTGTTTTAAATACTTAAAATGGTGACGTTTTCCTTTCTTGAACAGCGTGCAATCATTCGTTTCCTGAATTTGCGTGGTGTGAAACCAATTGAAATTCATCGACAGTTGAAGGAGACATGTGGTGATGGAGTTATGGATGTGTCGAAAGTGCGTTCGTGGGTGCGACAGTTTAATGAAGGCAGAACATCGTGTGACAACAAACCGAAACAGCCTCGGGCTCACACAAGCCAGTCTGACAACATGATCGAGAAAGTGGAGAGTATTGTTTTGGGGGCTCGCCGAATGACTGTTGAACAGATCGCCTCCAGAGTTGGCATTTCTGTGGGTTCTGTGCACACAATCCTGCATGACGACCTGAAAATGCGAAAAGTGTCATCCAGGCGGGTGCCACGAATGCTGACGGACGACCACTTGGCTGCCCGTGTGGCATGTTGCCAAGCAATGTTGACACGCAACGACAGCATAAATGGGACTTTCTTTTCGTCGGTTGTGACAATGGATGAGACGTGGATGCCATTTTTCAATCCAGAAACAAAGCGCCAGTCAGCTCAATGGAAGCACACAGATTCACCGCCACCAAAACCATTTCGGGTAACCGCCAGTGCTGAAAAAATGATGGTGTCCATGTTCTGGGACAGCGTGGGCGTAATCCTTACCCATTGCGTTCCAAAGGGCACTACGGTAACAGGTGCATCCTACGAAAATGTTTTGAAGAACAAATTCCTTCCTGCACTGCAACAAAAACGTCCGGGAAAGGCTGCACGTGTGCTGTTTCACCAAGACAACGCACCCGCACATCGAGTTAACGTTACGCAACAGTTTCTTCGTGATAACAACTTTGAAGTGATTCCTCATGCTCTGCTCCTAGTGACTTTTGGCTTTTTCCAACAATGAAAGACACTCTCCGTGGCCGCACATTCACCAGCCGTGCTGCTATTGCCTCCGCGATTTTCCAGTGGTCAAAACAGACTCCTAAAGAAGCCTTCGGCGCTGCCATGGAATCATGGCGTCAGCGTTGTGAAAAATGTGTACGTCTGCAGGGCGATTACGTCGAGAAGTAACGCCAGTTTCATCGATTTCGGGTGAGTAGTTAACTAGAAAGAAAATCGGAGGCCTTAGAACTTGAATGCACCTCGTAATACAGAAGGCTCCCTGTGTGGTTTGTTGGTTAACTGCTCCTCAGCCACTGATTTCTTAGTCTTTCCAACGCTCAGGTTACATTCAGGAACGTGATGCTCTGTGCTGACCGAGTTTGTGGTGGTCTGGATGTGCCCTTTCATGCCACTCACGTAATCGTAACACAGTGTCTGACGCAGCAACCGCTCGCGACGTTTACTATCCAGTCTGGGTCACATTAAACGGTGTAGACCTTGGCGCATTAACTGATGGAGGAGCCCCTAGGCTGCGGGGTCAGACAGTAGCGTCACGCACGTGATCACCTCTGACATTACGCAGCCCTCGTGGGCGCGCGTGACACGACCCCATAGGCAAGGGTGCGTACAACAATCCACACTACGGCTGTGTCAACCGCGTCTTTGTTGTCTTTTTATACGGGGAAAACACTTGCTGTGGTGATTGTCGTGTAGGTCTCGGCGCTTCATTGTGCAGATTACTGGCGGTGTGCCATGTAACACGTTGGAAAAGCAGAAAGACCGTTACACATATCGTCCCACGCTACGGTCATTACGGAAACGGAGTGGTTCGTTGTCAGAGGTGCGTACAGGGTGTTCCAAAATTCAAATTTCAGTTTCATGAAAACGTTAAAGTAACCGATTCTTCTTTCACAGATCTTTGAGATCCTCTTTGTAGAAGGAACAACAGCCTTTTTTTCCCCTGGGATCTTCGTGGTCAAACATTCGTGGAGGTTATACAGTGTAAACTTTCACGGCTGGTACTGACATCGGATAAAATTTCCGGGCTGATAGACCGTCGTCGGTTTATAAAACATTCTCCTAACGTTTTCTCTCCGTCTGTGGTCAACATCTTCAGAAATAAAACGGCGAACTGCACCCAAACCACGAGGGAGCACCGAATACCTAGGCAGTGTAGAGGGACAAATCGGCTGTAGCGGAACATCTTTATCAAGAGGATGATGATGAAACAAAATTCATTGAGACGAGTGTCTTGTCGAAAACATCGCATAATCATGCTCCTATGTATAGAGTATAGATTTAAGTGTCAGGAAGTCGTTTCTGAAAGTGTTTGTATGGAGCGTAGCCATGTATGGAAGTCAAACATGGACGATAAATAGTGTGGACAAGAAGAGAATAGAAGCTTTTGAAATGTGGTGCTACAGAAGAATGCTGAAGATTAGATGGGTAGATCACATAACTAATGAGGAGGTATTGAATAGGATTGGGGAGAAGAGGAGTTTGTGGCACAACTTGACTACAAGAAGGGATCGGTTGGTAGGACATGTTCTGAGGCATCAAGCGATCACCAATTTAGTATTGGAGGGCAGCGTGGAGGGTAAAAATCGTAGAGGGAGACCAAGATATGACTACACTAAGCAGATTCAGAAGGATGTAGGTTGCAGCAGTTACTTGGAGATGAAGAAGCTTGCACAGGATAGAGTAGCTTGGAGGGCTGCATCAAACCAGTCTCAGGACTGAAGACCACAACAACAACAACATGTATAGAGAGGCTATTGAGATTTATAAACACTGTAATGGTCTTAACTGAAAAGAGGAAGGCGATAAATTACGTAAAATTTAGATGTGAACGTTGCAACATAAGAATGACGATCGATCGATTTCAATCGAGAATGTTGGCATCGTCAGAGATAATCTTGTAGCCGACATCTACATCTACATCTATACTCCGCGAGCCACCTTACGGTGTGTGGCGGAGGGCACTTATTGTACCACTATCTGATCCCCCCTTCCCTGTTCCATTCACGAATTGTGCGTGGGAAGAACGACTGCTTGTAAGTCTCCGTATTTACTCTAATTTCTCGGATCTTTTCGTTGTGATCATTACGCGAGATATATGTGGGCGGTAGTAATATGTTGCCCATCTCTTCCCGGAATGTGCTCTCTCGTAATTTCGATAATAAACCTCTCCGTATTGCGTAACGCCTTTCTTGAAGTGTCCGCCACTGGAGCTTGTTCAGCATCTCCGTAACGCTCTCGCGCTGACTAAATGTCCCCATGACGAATCGCCCTGCTTTTCGCTGGATCATGTCTATCTCTTCTATTAATCCAACCTGGTAAGGGTCCCATACTGATGAGCAATACTCAAGAATCGGACGAACAAGCGTTTTGTAAGCTACTTCTTTCGTCGATGAGTCACATTTTCTTAGAATTCTTCCTATGAATCTCAACCTGGCGCCTGCTTTTCCCACTATTTGTTTTATGTGATCATTCCACTTCAGATCGCTCCGATAGTAACTCCTAAGTATTTTACGGTCGTTACCGCTTCCAATGATTTACCACCTATGGCATAATCGTACTGGAATGGATTTCTGCCCCTATGTATGCGCATTATATTACATTTATCTACGTTTAGGGAAAGCTGACAGCTGTCGCACCATGCATTAATCCTCTGCAGGTCCTCCTGGAGTACGTACGAGTCTTCTGATGTTGCTACTTTCTTGTAGACAACCGTGTCATCTGCAAATAGCCTCACGGAGCTACCGATGTTGTCAACTAAGTCATTTATGTATATTGTAAACAATAAAGGTCCTATCACGCTTCCCTGCGGCACTCCCGAAATTACCTCTACATCTGCAGATTTTGAACCGTTAAGAATGACATGTTGTGTTCTTTCTTCTAGGAAATCCTGAATCCAATCACAAACCTGGTCCGATATTCCGTAAGCTCGTATTTTTTTCACTAAACGTAAGTGCGGAACCGTATCAAATGCCTTCCTGAAGTCCAGGAATACTTGACGGACTGTGGTGCCCTCTACACTGCCCAAATATCAGGAGCCCCCACAAGTTCTGGTCGCACTTCGCTACTTTACCTCTGAAGATGTCTCCCACAGCCGACCAGGAAACGTTAGGAGAAAGTTTTACACATCGACCACAGCCTATTAGCCTGGAAGTTTTAAATGTTGATTCGTGGAGGGGCGTGAGCTGTGCCGACAAATACATGGAAAAGAGCCAGCAACTAGGACCAATATCAAGCTGCTTGTCAAAATATTCAAAACAAGAGTAAGTGTGCTTAGTGGGGAACGTCCTGGATGACCATCAACATCTGGCGTATTATTCCGTAGCTTTGAGGAGGCCAGTGCAAGCAGCCCACGCACTTCCGTTCATTGGTTGCGCAGTGAGTTGAACATTCCACGATCCATTGCCTGACTTGCGTCTCGCTGGAGAAGACAGCGTATTGCGTCCAGGTAATGCACCACCTGGAGGAGGAAGAGTGTGCCACACATACGGAAATATGGTGAGGCCGAGGAAAATGAAAAGATGGTGGAGATAACCTCCTCTGCTCAGGGGAGGCCACACTTCGTGATTGTGCACTCTGTCACAACTGCCGGATATGGTCAGATAACAATCGCCATGAGGTGCGAAAACGGGAGAGAAACATCCCAAAGCTGCAAATACGGCTGTGGATGACTAAGACTAATATTTCTGGAGCATTCTTTGTTGCAGAGCAAACGATAACAGGTACTGCTTACTTTGACATGCAAGAGGTTTTCCTGGAACCTCTATTGTAGTCTGATGGAAATCTGAATTCGTTTGTGTACCAGCAAGTCAGGGGCCCACCACATTTTGCTCTCGTTAAATAAGTCAGCCACATTTTCTATGGACTAGTCTGCAGTTCGTGGTCTTGCGGTAGAGTTCTCGCTTCCCGCGTATGGAATCCCGGATTCGATTCCCGGTGGGGTCTGGGGTTTTCTTTGCCTCGAGATGACTGGGTGTTGTGTGTCTTTCATCATCATCGACATGAAGTCGCCGAAGTGGCGTCAGCAAAAAAATCTGGGCCGAACACCCCACATGGGGTCTCCCGGCCAACAATGCCGTACGATCATTTCATTTCATTTCTATAGACTGAGAAGCGGTTGGGTTTTGCCTTGTCTGTGGGCTCTGAGATAACCTGACTTAACCTCTTAGGCTTCTTTGCATTGTGTTACATCAAGTATTATGTATATTGGGGTAAAATCAATACCCTGTGTCAGGTGCATGATCAGATCGTGGAGGCAGTTAACACCCTCACACATGGCCAGTTATGAAACTTGTTCCTGTTTACAGTGAGAAGGTGGTTGCAGAGGGTATGTTGGACGAGGATGGGCTGTCAGGATGCGTTGTATTAAAACTCGTCCGAGTTTCCCAAGTGATTTATTGTTTCCAGCTTCAGTGCCACCATTCCTATCAGTCTGGGTCACCGGGTCCCAAAATGCTGAGGACACCACTTCGCTGTCCGCAAAACGGCTTGGCGCGGAATGGCTGCCTCAGTGCAAAGGCACTGTGGTGTGTGCCGGCCTTGTATGGCTGCAGAGTTGTGACGACGTCAGGATGCACCAGCAGTCAACCCAACGGTCTTCGACCCTGCCACCTGAGCGCCACCTGCTGGAAGCTGCAACGCGGCCCCTGCTGTGCTTCCTCACTTGCGTGGCTAAGATTGTGGTGACAACAAGCGCCCACAATCCTGCATCCGAATCTGCAGCCCTCGTCCCAGGATGCCTCTAACATGTGTTGGGAGCCAAGAAGAATGCCTGCAGTAGCAAGTTGTGGTGTGGCCCGCTGAAGGCTGGCTGTGGACCTCGTGTTGGCATCAGAGGGTCGAACCCGCGACCTGCTGTGGACTGGAACGTTGATGCCCCATCTGCTGCTGCATGTAGCCGGTTGTGTGACAAGCCCCACCGTCCAGGAGAGCCACCACACTTGAATCCTTGTTAGTGAACCGGCGCCTATTTATACGTGGCTGTGCGCCTCTGTTTTGCTAATGCGCCACTCCAAGTCATGAACTCATAACACCTGGGTTATGGGCTCCTTCTGCCTGTAACTTGCGCCACGCAAACCGAAGCGTTTACTCTTCTCAGCGAATCTACGGCCCTTTGGCTTCCATTCTACTTCACAACCGCTGGTAGTGCAACTTACTGTCAACAGGGCCGTGCCTGGCTGTAACTTGTGGTTCAAATGGCTCTGAGCACTATGGGACTCAACTGCTGAGGTCATTAGTCCCCTAGAACTTAGAACTAGTTAAACCTAACTAACCTAAGGACATCACAAACATCCATGCCCGAGGCAGGATTCGAACCTGCGACCGTAGCGGTCTTGCGGTTCCAGACTGCAGCGCCTTTAACCGCACGGCCACTTCGGCCGGCTGTAACTTGTGCACTCAGAAATATTGCACCAAAGCTAATCTTTTCGCATCTTAAATGGTGGTGCCGCTACAGTGTTGAAATGCCAGGTGATCACACTGAGCTTTAACGGCTTCTGATGCCATAACTACTTTTTGGACACTCTACACTTGTTCCAAGTTTTCTGCAGACACAGTTCAGATACGGTGCAGGTAACAGTGTGCAATTGAAATGGCACTGTGACTAGATACGTACTCGAGTAAAGTTGAAGCACACGTCACACTACGATTCTTGTAGTTAAAACGTCTACATTGTGCACAGATTCTGAAGGTATGTGGACAAAATGCAGTGTCACATACAGCCGTAGTGAGGTGGTGGCACTAATAACTTCACTGGGGCTGCACACTCAGGTGGTGCTGATTGGGAGGCGAGATCTTCCACCACGCAGTTTCTGTCTTTTGGCCAAGCTGAAAGGACATCCGAGGTGAAAGATATTTTCCAAAGACCAGGACGTTCACACAGCAGTCCTCGAATGGCACCGTGACCAAGGAGTGGATTAGCGTCATGAAGGAAATGAACCACTGATGGAAAGTTCTGATCAATGTGTTTACACAGACTTGGCGACTGTATTAAAGAATGGTCTAATATCACTTTGATGTGTAAAACTTTCTTGGCCTGCTATAATGATGTGTAACTTTCTATTTAAAAACCCCTCGTATGTACGGGGAAAGCCAAAACAGGCAAGACTACTACATCCATTAGGTTGATGCATAAGTTCATAGTGTTTTTGTTTTGAATGTTGGTATTCTGGATGCTATGGGTTTAAATATCGATTATTTTCTTTACTTGTAGTGCAGTGTTGATATTTAACCTTACATATTGCTGCTTTGTCATTTGGAGATAGGGAGAGCGGCTGTGTACATCAGAATACGGAGTTTCCACTGGAGAAATCTGAACACTTACAACACATTCTTTTGTTTGCATTCAGTAGAACGGTGCAGCAGCGGAGCAGCCAGAAACATTTACGCCATGTATGGGGATAATGCTAATGGACACCACACGGCAAGATTATGGTTTTCTCGTTTTAAGGAGGATAGTTTTGACGTTAGTGACGCTCCAGGTTCAGGAAGTCCTTTGGGTTTTAATGAAGATCGTTTAAACCCATAAATCCACTCAAGAACTGGTATATGTGACGAACTGTAACCGTTCTAACACCGTGCGACATTTTCATACAATAGGGACCGTGTGTGGGTACGGCATGCTCTAAGCCAAAATCACAAAAATCAACGGTTGGGTATATGTGCATCTCTGCTTACTCGTCATCAGTTGGTTCGTGAAAAACACTGGTCATTCCTGTCGTATATCGTTACTGGTGACGAGAAACGGTGTCTTGAGGCTAATGTCTGGAAAAGAAAGGAATGGTCGAGCCCAAACAAAGCAGCAACTCCACTTACAAAGACCTGCCCGCATCCACAAAAATAGTCTTGTGCGTCATATGGAGGAGCGACGGTGTTGTGAACTGCGAATTGCTTCCTCGAGATGTAACCATCACTGTGATGGTGAAAAACTGAGACGCCTTCCAAATACAGTCCAAGATAACGCCCGCCCACATTCTACTAGACTGACAAAGAACACTAGACAGTCATTGGGCTGGGAAGTCATTCACCTGATCTTGCGTCCTCAGATTTTCACGTTTTCTGCTCTGCGTCGAACAACCTTCAAGAAATTTCCTTTCCGGATTAAAATGCGTTCCGAATATGGGCTCAACGAATTCTTTGTCTCAAAATCACGCTTTTTCTACAATCCCGGAATCGAAAAGTTACCCCAGCGTTGGCAGACTTTTGTACATAGTGTAAGAGAATATATTATTGACGAATAAAGTGTCTGTTACGTGTATCTGTTTCGTTTATTTAACAATGGGAGAACGCTAGGAACTTATGCATCAGCCCAGTACACCTATATACGAGGGTTATTCGGAAAGTAAGGAACGATCGGTCGCGAAATGCAAACCACAGTGAAAATCCGATAAAGTTTTGCGCAGGTGTGTTGGGAAGTGTCTCTAGTACGCCCATCGATCGCGTTACGTCGTTCATTTCAGTTCTGAGCACACAGGGAGCACATAAAGATACCTAGAACAATAGTGTCTCCCGCCAAGTACGAGGGCCTGGTGAGAAATTTCGCCTGAAGCTATGCAGCCAACATTACATAACTGTTGTGCGCTTTCTTCTTCAAGACTATACTCAGCCCCATTCTGCAGGGGCAATGAAGATGCTCCTGCATCGTATTCAGTTGGAAATGTTTGATTACTCACGATACAGCCCGTAATTTTCTCCCTCTGAGTTTCATCTCTGCTCTCATGATCCGCTGCCTACGAATACAACATTTTGGCACAGACAACGAGCTGTAGGCCAGCGTAGTGAAGTGGGGGAAAGCACTGGCGGCTGCCTTCTCTAACGAAGGTACTGGAAAGTTGGTACAGCGCTACGACAAACGTCGAAGTATGATGGGCGACTGTGGAGATAAGTAGCTGGAAGTTGTAGCTAATTGTTGAAAGTAAAACAGTTCTGATTTTCATCGTGGTTTCCATTTCGCGACCTATCGTTACTTACTTTCCGAACAGCCCTCGTATTTACTCTGCAAGGGACTGAGCACAGTGGACGGTAGAAGCTACCGTAATGAAACTGGTGAATGCTGCACTCTCACTGTTTACTACAGAACACGATACGTTGTTTTCATATTCAATAAAATGGTTCAAATGGCTCTGAGCACTATGGGACTTAACATCTAAGGTCATCAGTCCCCTAGAACGTAGAACTACTTAAACCTAACTAACCTAAGGACATCACACAACACCCAGCCATCACGAGGCAGAGAAAATCCCTGACCCCACCGGGAATCGAACCCGGGAACCCGGGCGTGCATATTCCATACTATATATTCATGTATTTCACTTACATTTATAATTTACATCAATATTCGTAATTTGCATACCTGTTACATCATGTTCACATATATATCAATACAAAACGCATTTATAAGTAGCGTTTATACCTAAGTAATGTTAATTCGGTATGTGTCTTAGTATGTCCGAAAGAACGGACATAATGAGGAATCTGCAGCTGTGATATGTATTATGTAATCTGAAGTTGGAGGAGTAGAAAGGAAAGGACGTCAATGCATCGGGACTTTATGCGGAATTAGTGGCGACGAGTGAAAATGTTTGCCATACCAGCATTCGAACATGGGATCTTCTGCTTACTATCAAATTTCGTTGACCACTGCGTTATCCGGACACGGTGAGGACTGTCTCGACACGCTCCCTGGCCGACTCACATGTCCATGTAGTGCCACCACTTTTCTTCTGCTCCTCTTCATGTCCGCTGAGCTTGTTAATTTTAGATTCCCGCCGGAGGTCGAAAGAAAATGTGGATCTGCACTGATCGTTGTGGATTCATAGTCCGGATGCAACTGATACCATCAGTTTCTTCCCTTTTTTCTGCTTTCTCCCCTCCCTTCCAGTTTACGTAAATCACAACCGGGATTCTTCGTGTTGTCCTTTCTTTCAGACATGTCTGATAGAACAGAAACCACACATTCACATAATTGATACGCCTCGATGGGCTATGAATCCGCAGCCATCAGTTCAGAAGCACATTTACGTTCGACCTCCAGCGGGAATCTATGGAGTAACATAAGGGAAGTCTTTATGAGGTTAAGAGCAGCTCGTTTGACGTTGAGCCTGAGCAATGTCATTTCGCATTAGAAGAAGTAAAATATTTGTGTCATATTATCTGTAAGGACGGAGTGCGAACAGATCCGAGGTCAGTATAAGCTGTAAGGGATTTTCGGGAACGGAAAACGGTTAAGGAAGTGCAGTCATTCATCGGGATTTGCAGTTTCTATCGAAAGTTCGTGAAGGGTTTTGCAGATTTAGCACAGCCATTGACGCAATTATTACGGAAGGGTGTGAAATTTGTGTGGACAGAAGAGTGTCAGAGAACGTTTGACAAACTGAAAGAAGTGTTAACACCAAGTCCGGTTCTTGTGTTTCCAGATTTTGAAAAGGATTTTATACTAGCATGCGATGCATCGAATCAGGAAATTGATGGGAAAGAACATCCTGTAGCCTATACGTCTAGGCAGTTGAATGCAGCAGAGAAGAATTACTCAACAACAGAGGGGGAGATGCTTAGCGTAATCTATGGAATCACATACTTTAAATGATATTTATATGGGACAAGATTTCGGGTAGTTACAGATCACGCTGCATTGAAGTGGTTGTTGGAGTTGACGGATCTGTCCACTAGACCCGTTCGATGGGCTGTGAGGCTTAATGAATTCGACTACGAGGTGGCGCACAAGCCAGGGAAGAAGCACGGTAATGCGGATGCACTAAGTAGGAAGGTGGCGAAAGTAAATCTCATAGGTTATAACCTAGCGGTATGGCAAGAATAACAGAATGCGGACAACGGTTGTAAATTATATCGGTTACAGCCACAATTTAATATGTACGACGGTCTTCTGTGCAGGGAAACGAAGTTAGAGACAAGGATATTAGTGCCATCTAAGTTAAGGGATGAGGTTTTAAAAGAATCATACGATCACGTCATGGAGGTGTAGAGCGACGAATAGAAGAGTGGCGGAGAAGTATTGGTGGAGAGGTGGGAACGTGGATGTGGATCAGTATGTCAAGAATTGTATAACATGTGCATAGAGAGCAGAAACAGATACAGCTACAACGATTTCCAGAAGTGACATGTCCATTTTCTTTGTAGGGGACTGATGTCTTAGGACCTTTTACGCGAACACCATAGGGGAACAGATTCGTTCTGACAATAATAGACCATTTTTCGAGGTATGTGGAGATGGTTGCGCAAGTATATTAGTAAACAGTCCGCAGCTCGTGGTCTTGCGGTAGCGTTCTCGCTTCCTGCGCACGGGGTCCCGGGTTCGATTCCCGGCGGGGTCAGGGATTTTCTCTGCCTCGTGATGACTGGATGTTGTGTGTCCTCCATCATCATTTCATCATCATTGACTTGCAAGTCGCCGAAGTGGCGTCAACTAAAAAGGACTTGCAACACGGCGGCCGAACTTCCCCGCATGGGGCCTCCCGGCCAACAATGCCATACGATCATTTCATTTCATTTCATTAGCAAACAAATGGTTTTTGAAGTTTTGTATACCGGAAACAATAATTACTGACCAAGGGACCAACTTCATGTAGGATTTAATGAAGGAATTGTGTAAATTGTTGAACGTAAAGAAGTTGTGGACGAGCGCGTTGCATCCACAGGCCAACGGAAGGACAGAATGGGTACTCAGAACAATCGGGAAGATGCTGAGTTTTTATGTGGATTCTCATCACCATCAGCGGAACGAGTATTTGAAGCATATTGTAGGTGCATACAACGCAAAAGTCCATTCAAATACCGGTTTGTCTCCATATGAGGTAGTATATGGGCGAAAAATGCCATCACTGTTTTAGTGAAGCTACAGAAAGGAAGGACTGGTGAATCTGTACGCCAATTCGCAAGGACAATTCGGGATGTTTGGGAACGGGTACAAAAGGCGAATGCAAATGCTTTGGAAAGGCAGGAAGACACAGTAAAGCAGAAAGGACGTTTACCGCAGTATAAGGTCGGGCAATGGGTAATACTGTCCAGCCCCTGTACGCAAAAAGGGAAAATGGAGAAGCCCCTCACGAGGTATCAAGGGCCATACCAAGTTGTTGAAACGACATCTAAAAGTTAATGTTAAGCTTCAGCTGCCAACTAGAACAACGATAGTGCACGTTTGGCAGTTACGGCCATTTAAGAGATTCCTGGATGTGATTCCAAGCGTGTCACAGCAACGAAAGAGGAAGAAACAGAGAGTGAAGAGAGGTGCTAAGCACGGAGAAACAGGAAGATAGAGTACAGCATGAAGTACCGTATGCTTTGCGATCTAGTAAGTAGTAGAGTATTTGTAGTTTTGTTGTTTTTCTTTTTATGTACCATTGGGCTTGCGTAGAGTAATTGGGAATTGTATTTTCGTATATGTGTTTTCGAGTATTGTGAGCCTGCTGCATCAGCAGTACTTTTAAAGATGGAGGATGGGTGACGGTGACCCCTGTCCTCAGGTTACTGAAAAGGGAAGTGTAGCGTCTGACGTATGTGGAGTGTTGTTGGAGGAGAAATCAAACGCAGTTCTGGAGAAATAAATGCGACGGAGTAAATTTTGTGGCAAAGCCGTAATAAATCTGTGTTAAACGATGTCAGAGTCGTACGACTTCCTGTTTAAATTTTATATTATCGACAGTGCTGGGTCAGGAAAGTCGTCTTTATTTCGCCAGTTCATATAATGTAAATTTAAGGATGAAAGTAGTCACACAATCGCTGGTGAGTTTGAATCAAAAGTAGTGAATGCTGGAGGAAAATCTGTGAAGTTACAAAAATGGGACACGTGCATGGTTCAGTTATTTTTAGCCAGAAGGAAAGGAATAGACTGTCCAAGGGACATCGTGGAACCAAAATCGAGCTTGCAACAGTTGGTATGCATGGGATCCTACCCATCTACGAGAATTTGGTAGTAGTAGCAAGTTGTTTTGAGCGAGGAGTATTTGCAGAAGCGAAATGTATAGTGCGCGAGGGAAGTGGAATTTTAATCAGTGGAACTAAGTGTAACATAATAAGACCAACCTTCCATCTGCCAGCGTCAATTTCAGGAGTGACGCTATTGAATGTTACTCAGCCACAGCCGTACTGGCCAGAAGTCACTTTAGAGTTTTTGACAAGGCAGAATCTGACCTTTTTAAATCAAACTCTGGAGCCACGTCTGTTGAGATACTAAACCAGCTCATTTTAGAGCAAGAGGGGCGCATATCAGCCAAACAATTTGTTCAACCTGTCGCTCAGTATAGAGAAAGGCAACGACAAATACCAATCATTTTGAGCACTTCCCAGCCTTAACTTTGTTATGTGTTGTTTTCGTTCTGATCAGGTGGAGAACCAATTCCCAGAGGGATCGGAGGGTAGTCCAAGTCCCAGTGGATTGGATACCGAGCGCGTGAGCCGAGTAGTTAAGGGGTTGATCAAGCAGTGGTCGTCCAGGGAGGAATTTTTACGTTTTGTTTTATGTCATGGTTTAAGTGTGCACTAAACTACATTTAAGTTTTCTAGTAGTAAATAAATATGCCATAGATGTCGACCCAAACAACTTAAGAGCTAGTTAAGGGTCGACCCAGGAACCGGGTCTTTCCGAATAGAGGAATAATGTAGTGGCACCACCGTTTACTATAGGGAAAGTTAGATTTGTGCAATATTCTGAGCACAAGTTACTGCCAGATCCCGGCCAGATTGCAGTGAGTTACGCACACCAGCAGTTGCGAAGGCTAATAGGGGCCACAGAGGCGTAGAACTGCAAGAGAGGGCACACACAGCAGTTTTCATGCCGCAAGTCACAGGCAAAAGGGGGCCATTGGCCAACCTAAGTGTTCTACATCTACATTCTACATTGATACTCCGCAAGCCACCCAACGGTGTGTGGCGGAGGGCACTTTACGTGCCACTGTCATTACCTCCCTTTCCTGTTCCAGTCGCGTATGGTTCGCGGGAAGAACGACTGTCTGAAAGCCTCCGTGCGCACTCTAATCTCTCTAATTTTACATTCGTGATCTCCTCGGGAGGTATAAGTAGGGGGAAGCAATATATTCGATACCTCATCCAGAAACGCACCCTCTCGAAACCTGGCGAGCAAGCTACACCGCGATGCAGAGCGCCTCTCTTGCAGAGTCTGCCACTTGAGTTTATTAAACATCTCCGTAACGCTATCACGGTTACCAAATAACCGTGTGACGAAACGCGCCGCTCTTCTTTGGATCTTCTCTATCTCCTCCGTCAGACCGATCTGGTACGGATCCCACACTGATGAGCAATACTCAAGTATAGGTCGAACGAGTGGTTTGTAAGCCACCTCCTTTGTTGATGGACTACATTTTCTAAGGACTCTCCCAATGAATCTCAACCTGGTACCCGCCAACCAACAATTAATTTTATATGATCATTCCACTTCAAATCGTTCCGCACGCATACTCCCAGATATTTTACGGAAGTAACTGCTACCAGTGTTTGTTCCGCTATCGTATAATCATACAATAAAGGATCCTTCTTTCTATGTATTCGCAATACATTACATTTGTCTATGTTAAGGGTCAGTTGCCACTCCCTGCACCAAGTGCCTATCCGCTGCAGATCTTCCTGTATTTCGCTACAATTTTCTAATGCTGCAACTTCTCTGTATACTACAGCATCATCCGCGAAAAGCCGCATGGAACTTCCGAACGTGCCGCAAAGCGGCGTGCTTGGCAAAACAGAGGCGCACAGCCAAGTATAAACAGGTGCCGTTGTCTAACGAGGTTCATTCAAGTGTGGCAACTCTCCTGGATGGTGGGGCATGTCACACCACCAGCTACACGCAGCAGCAGATGGGGCGCCAGCGTTCCATTCCATGGCAGGTCGTTGGTTCGACCCCCTGACGCCAGCGTGGGGTCCGTAGCCAACCAGCGAGTGGCGGGCCACTCCACGGCTCGCTACCGTGGGCAGTCGTCCTGGCTTCCAACACTCGCCGGAGGCATCCCAAGGCAAGGGCAGCAGATTTGGACGCCGGATCACTTGGAAAGTTCTCGGCGAGCTTTAATACGGCACCTCCTGGCACTCATCCACTACAGAATAATTGCCATGTCAGGATAGCCCATGTAGGTATGAAGTGTCCATTATACAGAGATAAGGCGTCAAGAAGTTTTACTGGTGAAAAGTGACTATTAAAATAGTCGGGTGACCTCAGAAACCTTCCAATGATCCAAGAACTCTTGCCATGTGTTCACTATGTCAGTTAAAACTACATTTATGCCTCATACCGGATACTACGTGTAAATTTTTATATGCAAACGTACAGTAATTTTGACCTCTGGATCTCGGTAACGGATAATGGTATAGAAAAGAGTTTAAACATTTCCCAAGACCATCATCTTAAGAATAAGTGGTAATAGTTTCGACAATTTACCATGAATAGAAATTGTAGAAGTTGGCACCCCTACAATTAGCACTTTTGGAGTCCAATATTTATGATGAGTGAAGATTTCAAAAAAATGCGGCGAAGATTTCCGGAAACGGAAAAATGGCGTTCATAGAGAACTATCTAAAAATGTATGGTTATAATTTGAGCCATTTTCTGTCGTTAGATATTTAGATAACAACTGCCCACGGTAGAAAAACGGCTAAAAATCGGTTTTCGATGTATTCTGTATCTGAATGGTAACTACGAACCTCTGGATCTCAGCAATGGATACGGATATGGAAAAAATGTTGGACATTCCCTGAGTATGTCAACGTAAGAACTTATGGTAAAAATTTCGACGATCTGCCATGAATAGAAACGGCTATCGTCACAGTTGGTACTTTTAGTACCCAAAAATTACGGTTTTCGGAATATTCTCAGGTACCACCTAAGAACAGATTGTGCTCTCATAAGGTTTATAAAAGTAAAATCTGCCCTTACGTGTGCTGACCACATGCCCCTCTGTATCCACAACAGCCAATGCCTAAAGGCTGAGGATGACACGACGGCCGGTCGGTATGTATGGCCTGAGGCCCACTCAGTATCACAACAAATCCTAAAGAACCAACCAATCTCCTGAATTTTCCTAGGCTGGCGGAAGTGTGTAAAGTTTATACTTTGACCCTGTACTGTGGTATAGCTACAGTATGTCCAGTCCTTCTATAGGTATACAAATGGCCGTTAGGCGAAAAGCTATCCAGCACGCTTCATCCCTTACCTCTGTAACCAACAGTACCCGAGATATGATCCTCCTGAAAAATGCCATTTTCAAGTGTCTATTTGAAACGTATTGCTACCATGTACGACGCCGGCCGCGGTGGCCGAGCGGTATTAGGCGCTTCAGTCTGGAACCACGCGACCCCTGCGGTCGCAGGTTCGAATCCTGCCTCGGGCATGGATGTGTGTGATGTCCTTAGGTTAGTTACGTTTAAGTAGTTCTAAGTTCTAGGGGACTGATGACCTCAGATGTTAAGTTCCATAGTGCTCAGAGCCATTTGTACCATTTGAACCATGTACGACAACAATATGAACAGCATTGATCCTAGAACATTTCATTGGGCTACACCTGAAGTAATTCCACTCTCGGCAGTGTGCAAAGTAATGACATACCAAAACTGAAATGATCCACATGGAAACAGACAGAGTCTGAAACCTGTAGAACAAATAATGTACTTTAAGTTACAACTTGGTGCAATCATGTCATTATTCAATTTTGCAGTTTAAATACAGTTTGAAATTGGAGCTATTGGATACTAACAGAAACGTCCACTTTGAAAATAGGTAAAATTGCAGAGACATTCCGAAAACTCAGTTAATTTGCAAATTTCACACGTTCCCTGATAAAGGACCTTCCTCTGTTTCAAGGAACAAGATGGTGCACACGTTATACAATTAGTTTAGAAAAGGTATAGAATTTTACTAGCTATAACATTCTGTAACTGGCAAATTACAACATATTACAAATAGTTTTAATATGTTATAGAACACTTAAATTTTTAGAACTCAAAATAACTACAAATTGAGCATAAATAAAAAAATGGCACTAAGCACTATGGGACTTCTGAGGTCATGAGTCCCCCTAGACTTACAACTACTTAAACCTAACTAACCAAAGGACAACACACACATCCATTATCGAGGCAGGATTCGAACCTGAGACCGTAGCAGCAGCGCGGTTCCGGACTGAGGCGCCTAGAACCGCTCGGTCACAACGGCCGGTTAAAATTCCGTTTCGGTACCGGGAAGACGCAGTCAATACCTTCGCTGCGCAGTGCCGATGGTACTGTTACCGACGACTGTGCCGCTAACGCGGAGTTATTGAACGCAGTTTTCCGAAATCCCTTCACCAGGGAAGACGATTGGAATATTCCAGAATTTGAAACACGAACAGCTGCTAGCATGAGTTTCTTAGAAGTTGATGCCTTAGGGGTTGCGAAGTAACTCAAATCGCTTGATACGGGCAAGTCTTCAGGTCCAGATTGTATACCGATTAGGTTCCTTTCAGATTACGCTGATATAATAGTTTCCTACTTAGCAATCATATACAACCGCTCGCTCACCGATAGATCTGTACCTACAGATTGGAAAATTGCTCAGGTCGCACCAATGTTTAAGAAGGGTAGTAGGAGTAATCCATCGAACTACAGACCTATACCATTGACGTCGGTTTGCAGTAGGGTTTTGGAGCATATACTGTATTCAAACATTATGAATCACCTCGAAGGAAACGATCTATTGATACGTAATCAGCATGGTTTCAGAAAACATCGTTCTTGTGCTCTTTATTCGCTCTTTATCCGCACGAAGTAATGGTCGCTACCGACAGGGGATCTCAAGTTGATTCCGTATTTCTAGATTTCCGGAAAGCTTTTGACACCGTTCCTCACAAGCGACTTCTAATCAAGCTGCGGGCCTATGGGGTAACGTCTCAGTTGTAAGACTGGATTCGTGATTTCCTGTCAGGAAGGTCGCAGTTCGTAGTAATAGACGGCAAATCATCGAGTAAAACTGAAGTGAAACCAGGTGTTCCCCAGGGAAGCGTCCTGGGACCTCTGCTGTTCCTGATCTACATAAATGACCTGGGTGACAATCTGAGCAGTTCTCTTAGGTAGTTCGCAGATGATGCTGTAATTTACCGTCTAGTAAGGTCATCCGAAGACCAGTATCAGTTGCAAAGCAATTTAGAAAAGATTGTTGTATGGTGTGGCAGGTGGCAGTTGACGCTAAATAACGAAAAGTGTGAGCTGATCCACATGAGTTCCAAAAGAAATCCGTTGGAATTCGATTACTCGATAAATAGTACAATTCTCAAGGCTGTCAATTCAACTAAGTACCAGAGTGTTAAAATTACGAACAACTTCAGTTGGAAAGACCACATAGGTAATATTGTGGGGAAGGTGTGCCAAAGGTTGCGTTTCATAGGCAGGACACTTAGAGGATGCAACAAGTCCACTAAAGAGACAGCTTACACTAGACTCGTTCGCTCTCCGTTAGAATATTGCTGCGTGGTGTGGGATCCTTACCAGGTGGGATTGACCGAGAACATCGAAAGGGTGCAAAAAAGGGCAGCTCGTTTTGTATTATCACGTAATAGGGGAAAGAGTGTGGCAGATATGATACGCGAGTTGGGATGGAAGTCATTAAAGCAAAGACATTTTTCGTCGCGGCGAGATCTATTTACGAAATTTCAGTCACCAACTTTCTCTTCCAAATGCGAAAATATTTTGTTGAGCCCAACCTGCATAGGTAGGAATGATCATCAAAATAAAATAAGAGAAATGAGAGCTCGAACAGAAAGGTTTAGGTGTTCGTTTTTCCCGCGCGCTGTTCGGGAGTGTAATGGTAGAGATATAGTATGATTGTGGTTCGATGGACCGTCTGCCAAGCACTTAAATGTGAATTGCAAAGTAATCATGTAGATGTAGATGGAACCGAACCCGCGCCTCCTGGGTGAAAGCCACGTATCCTAGTCACTAGACCACACTGGAGCATAACACAAACCTCATGTCTAGCAATAACAAGAAATGTAGAAAAGGAGGAAACCTTATGGCCATCTCTGATGTGCATACCTTCATGTGGTTCTGAAATCAGTCACTAGACCGTAGTGCTGACCACAAAACTTTGCGTGTTTCTAGGTACTCTATCCTCTTAGTACAACACTCTCGCATATTAGTCATGTATTGTAGAGAGCGTTTCAAATGGCGGTCGGTGGCCTTACCACAGTGGTAACACAGGTTCGTGTCAGATCACTGCAGTTAAGTGTTGTCGGGCTCGGCTAGCATTTGGATGGGTGACCGTCCGGGTCTGCAGAGTGATGTTGGCGAGTGGGCTGCTTTCAGGTCTGGTGAGGCCAACTTTGTGGAGCTACTTGCCTGAGAAACAGCGACGCCGATCACGAAAAGGGACAATGGCCGGGAGAGCTGTGTGCTGACCACGTGTCCCTTCATATCTGCACTGGGAACCCTTAGGGCTGAGGATGACACGACGGCCGGTCGGTACGTATGGCCTTCAACATCTGTTCGGATGGTGTTTGTTTGTTTTGTTTGAAATTGTGTCCTATGCTTTTGAGTTCGTACTGTGGGTCAAAACTACAAAAGAAAGACATGTAAACACAAGCCTAGAAATAGGTATTTGCCATGAAATAGGCCACCTTCCATGTGTCGAGATCTGTTAGTGTTTAGAGTTGTAGGTTATCTTCTTGTTGGTGCTCATTGCTTGTTAGCTGTGTGCATCAATCTGCTATGCTGCTGTCAGATAGTGGTAGCGGTACAAGGTACCCTTCGCCACGCACCATACAGCAGCTTGCGGAGTATATTTGTAAGTGTCGATACAGCCCTTTCGACTGTTACCTGCATCTACAATTCCGTATGTATCGTTTTCAAGTCGGACTGGCATCAGAGCAGATTACGAAGAGCGTGTTAAAAAAAAAAAAAAAAAAGGTATAGAAATAACAGTTGGCAGAATGCAAAAACAACTACAAATGCTGGAAAGAGAAACGATGGCTGCACCTGTGGGATACGTGTAATATTATACTCAGAGAATGTTAAAGAACTTGTTGCTACTTTTATAGCAGCCACCTACCATACGTCACCAAGTTGGACGATTTCTCTTGGTTAACCGGCCGTTGTGGCCGAGCGGTTCTGCGCGCTTCAGTTCGGAACTGCGCTGCTGCTACTGTTGCAGGTTCGAATCCTGCCTCGGGCATGCATGTGTGTGATATCCTTAGGTTAGTTGGGTTTAAGTAGTACTAAGTCTAGGGGACTGATGACCTCACATGTCCCTTAGTGCTCAGAGTCATTTGAACCATTTTTTTCTGTTGGTTAAGAATGGCATGGTCTATTTGCTAGGAACTTTTCATTCATTTAACAAAGCTGCTCTGGTCTTCCGTAACTTGTATCTGATTCATTAACTGATAGTGTGAACCGTGTAATACGCCTTCTGAAAATCAACCAGGGCACCGGTATTTACTGCCTTCTTGGTCCTGTGGACGAACATATCGAGATTTCTTTCACACAGTCGTTGTTTACGGAACCCACTGTAATTCCTATTATTTTCGCCCTCAGAAAGGTTATAATACGCGAAAATAAAAAAGTGGTCAAAAATTCTACAACATATAACGTCAGCGATGTACGCCTATAGTAGTGCAGGTTTGTTCAACAACCCTTCTAGAAAATTGTGCATTTTTCCAATCACTAGGAATGGCAATAAAGTTATTTAAAACACCTCATAAAAATCATGTCATTTTTTTCTAATTTATTGAGATATGGGCCCACCAAGAGTAACGTAATCAATAACTCATAGCTCGCTTCTGATTAATTTGATTTCACCTTCTGCTTATCTCTATTTAGGAGAGTGATAACGTAACAGTATACGTATTATTTACAAGATTCTCTCTACTGCAACGGCTTTAAATTTAAGTGCACAATGGTAAGGAGGAGTCGGCTACAGAGTGGTGCTGGAACTGTCGTCGCAGGAAAGCTATACGAGAACAGAAGTGATCAGTCAACAAGTTAACACAACAAACGGAAGTTTTACCTAACTTGTATTTTTACAAGCACACGAAGACTCACTGCAAGTAAACAGCAAGATACGGAGTCCAGCTATAACAATGTAAACTAGGATGAACCTCCGTGAAGCGTGAACAATGGTGTTGTAGCATAGAGTCTCCACATGCAAGTGGACTGAATGGCTGCCATCCTACATTGTGGTACAGAGCCTCTACGGACGTGGCTCAGCAGGCGCACACCATTGGTTCCGCCCGATCCTGTGCGACCTCTGTCGGCGTCAGTTGGAAACTTGCAAATCCGTTACCAACTGTGGGACACCTGTGGAGTGGTATCGATACATGACTCTACACATGAAATGTTGTGTCTTGTGATATGGTTTTACATTTGCAAAAGCCTTACCTTGACAGAGTAATTTTTCTAATTTCAGAAAAAGACTGCAGTGCATAAAACGTGGACGCCATAATTCAAAAATATAATAACAATGTATATTAATCTTACATTACAGAGCTGGCCAGAGGGAAAGATCTAAAAAGTGACCCGTACTGCATCGAACCATGATCAATACTTCTGGTTGTTCAGTATTCACTTAAAATTAGGTGTATTTCGTTGGGTACTCTTTAAAGAGACCCATATTTTTTGTATGGGATGCCGCTGAAGTTCGCTAATGTAATTGTGCACCGTACAAACGCAGCGGACTCGAATCCTACTGTTGGAAAGAAATGGCGTTAGCATGAACGGCAAACGTTGCCACAATACGCGAAGTCTGCAAACCGCAGAAAGCTCTCCAATTACCTGTGTTAACACCAAACTTCGCCGTCTTTGTTGTCTTTCCGAAAGCAGTATCAACAGGTAATCTCTGGGGGACTAATGGGGAAAGACAATATGCCAACCACTTCACTGCAGTGCATCAACAAGGTAGTTCGAAATCCACTGACAATCTCTCGG